>NC_133659.1:71902580-72205853 GCF_037893015.1 Macrotis lagotis
CAGAGGCCTTGTCTGCCTAATGCACTGACTGTTTATTATGGATTCCTCCTGATCTAATGGGAGTTGAAATTTCCATTAATTAAGAATATAAATAAATAAATGGATAGGAAGGAAAGCAAGCTGGTGGCGTGTTGCCCGGAAGGCTCTGCTGAAAGCAGCCAGTTCACGCTTCATTAGCATCTTCTCTCCCTCTCCAAAGCTGCTAGCACAGCCTTTCAGCTTTGATACATATACAGAGAACTAGAGTTTGGAGGAGATGCTTTTGTTTTTCCCTTCTCCTGGCCTTAAAGGGCCACCTTCCCTTACCCTGAAGCACTTCTTCCCAAGCCTTCCTTCCAAAAGAGAAGTCAAGACCACCTAAGTGGACTCCATTTGGGGACTATGATGACCTATGTACAAGGAACAAAGCATGAGGATAAAGTTCTAACTGTTCTTGGTCAGTCCCTTCCCTCATTTGAGTCTTTGTAGTGCTCAGGTCAATTATTTCTTTTCCCTATTATTTGAATATGGAGTTGTCACAACAGAGAGCAATCTTTTAGGACTAGCTTGCTATTAAATATAGCTGAGGCTTTGCCAGGATCAAAAAGAATAACAATGTGATTAGTCCAACAATACATATTTTGTTCAGCAAACAACCACTCAGAGTTCAACACTGTACAACAAACTCTAGAAAACACTAGGAAAAGCTGTCACATTCTAGGCTCTCAGATTGCTTATAGTCTAATTGGAGAGGCAAGAATACACATAAGCTAAATACCAACAATATGAGCATATAATTGTTAAATTATATGACCATAAATTCTATTTTTAAATTATTTAGTCAATGCCTATAATTTTCAGAGAACTGTACTTGTGTAAGGGAATACACAATCTTCAGATTCTCTGTGCACAGAGAATATACACTCTAGGAAAGGTAAATGAGGCAGATACAAATAACTATAGTTCATTAGAAGAGGAAGACAGTATGGTTCAGTGGAAAGTTCCAGTGGTGCCACTTAATTACTTATGGGATTGGGCAGATCATTCAATTTGTCTTGACTTCAATGTCCTCATCTAGAAAATGACAAAATAATAGCAGGTGACATCTTCAAAACCTTGTGGCTCTGAATCTAGGATCCTATGGTACATGATAATTACATGAGATGGGTTCATTGTATAGGATCTTAAGAGGGAAAACTTATTACCAAATGGAGGAACCATAAAATAGACTGTGCCAAAGAGCTGAGTTTTAAAGGATATTAAGAATTAAACAGATGCTAGTGGGGATTGTAGGCCAGATACGGGGAATGACAATAACGTCATCTCCATCATCATTATCATAATAATAACTGCCATTGATTTATTTCTTTTTAAGGTTTACAAAGCATTTTATGAATATTAACTAATTAAATGAGATCCTAACATCTTCACAGCAATCCTGGGAGGAGGATGTTATTGGTATCCCCATTTGCAAACAGAATTACAAACCGAATCAGAAGTTAAATTCATTGCCACAATCATGTAGTTAGTTAATTTGAAGGGAAGATTTGAACTCAGAACTTCCTGAGTCTAAATTCTACCTTTTTTTTGTCCACTGCATTGCACAACTACCTAAGCAAAAGAAATTGTGGCATGCATAATGGTTAACAAGCATAAGTTTGGGGGCAGCCAGGTGGTGCAGTAGATAGAGCACTGGCCTTGGAGTCAGGAGTACCTGAGTTCAAATCCAGCCTCAGACACTAATAATTACCTAGCTGTGTGGCCTTGGGCAAGCCACTTAACCCTGTTTGCCTTGCAAAAACCTAAAAAATGTATTAGTTTCATTAGATCATAGTATAAATAAAGGGAAGAGAAAATGGTCATTTTCCCTCATATTAATAACCAATTATTAAATTAAGATTAAGATTTTTTTTCCTTTCCATTCCCTCAATCAGGGGTAAATTATTAGTTAGGTGCTATAAGACATTGCTGAGAGATGAGATTGTCCAAATCTTCTGGATATACATTTCTCCATCTTGTACAGGACCTCTTCCAAATAGAAGACCTTACAAAACAGAATTCAGACAAGGTGATTTCTTGACCTTAGAAAATAAACCCCTATAAAATTTATGGTGACCCAACTTATGAAGAAGAAAATTAACTAGAGTGGTGTGGGCAGAGATGGATTTTTTAAAATCTGGTGCCTGATTCTCATGATTCTCATTAATATGTCCACTCCCTCATTACCTGTTTGCTATTGAGGGTTGATTTGCACCTATCAGGGACACCCACTTTTCCAAAGTATTTAAGTATTTGATGAGCTCCATGGTCTTTCTCATTGATTAACAAGAGAGACCAATGATCTTCAATTTATTGATTATAAGCTAACCTAAAATTAAATTATTATTTATCCAGAAACTCTTGCTTCTTGAGATTTGCATTCATAACTAGGAAGTTGTATTGCATGAACTAAGCTTATAAAGGTAGAGTTTTGTTACATGGTTTAAGATCTTAAATTTTACTTAATAAATAATGGAGAGTTGTAGTGTGCATAAAGAGAATGTCTGACAAGAGTGCTAAGGGGATGGTATAGAAGGGGAAATGGAGGCAGGAAGATATATAATTTTAATAGTATAATTGGTAATAAGGGCCTATACTGGATAGTTACAGTGGAATTGAGAAGAGGGGCAGATGTAAGAGATTTAATAGAAAGATATTCAACAGAACCTGATAACTGATTGATTATTCAATGTAATAAAGGAGATTTCTGTAATACCTCACAAGGGAACAAAATCATTTGAAGGATAGAGTAGTCAGAACCTGAAGTGGCCATTGAAAAAGGATGGCTAGGTTTCCTCTTTCTTTGACTCATGGGGAAATATACTTAGAATCTAAATTGATTGCTTGAAGGTAAAATCAGTGAAAAAGTACCTTTAGAAACTAAGGCAGAGAGATTAGTGGATTTACTCTCTCACCTTTAAGGTCTTCTGGCTTAGCTAGGTGAATTTAGTTCAACATACAGAGATCTTAAATTCGTGCCCTGTTCCCCAGACCTTCTCCATCTCCATCAAATCTAGGCTGCTGAAAGCTTCCAACTCTAATTCATGGACCCGTGATTGATATTCTCTGTCCCTACCCCTCCTCATCCCCTTCCCTTTCTTCACAATCCCATCCCTTGGTCCTGTGCTATCCTCCTTTACACCCCTGACTCTGCTTCTTTGGTTATTAAAATGTGATCTCTATTCTTAAAGATAAGGAAACTAAGGCACATAGCTAGTAAGGGTAATATAGTGTCTGAGACAAGATTTGGACTTAGGTCATCTCAACTCCAAGTCCTTTCTGTCCAATGCACCACCTAGCTATCCATGTTTTATTATAATAATAAGACTAAACTACAAATATTATCTTCATTTAAAAATGAAAAAATTTAGATTAAGGAACATGATGTGACTTGCCCATGGTCACTAGTCTCAAAAGTAGAATATGAACCTAGGTTTTCCTAACTCTCATTCCATTCCTCTTTGTACAGTTTTTTTCCCTTTGAAATGAAATTTACCTCCTTGAACTGACATATCTAACTTTGCTTGCTTCCTATACTGCTAGTAGGTAGCAGGGTCAAGATTGGAACTGAGTTCCTCTGATCTCAAGTTCAATGCTCTGTTCATCACACCAAGAAGGCATTCTACTTTGTAGCTGCATTTATTTAGCCCTTTAAAGTTTAAGAATTAGGTAATTAGATCTTTACAAAAATCCTGAGAGATATTTAAGCTTTGTTATTCCCATTTTACAGGTGATAAACCTAAGGTCAAATGACTTGCCCATGATCACATAACTATTAAGACCAGGAGGAAAGTCTAACTCTCTCTATTGTCTCCAAACCCCAAGATATGAATATTTTGCTATTCTGTCTCACTACCTCCCTTCAGCTCACACCAAAATATGTACTAAGGAGACCAGATTGAGAAAATAGAAAGGGGGAGAGTGTGGATTACAGGAATCAGATGGAGACAGATGAATGACAAGACCACTTCACACTTTGAAAACATTTGGAGGTTTGCAAATCACCTCCCTCCCAATAACCAAGTGGGGTAAATAGTGAGAATATTATTAGTTCTACTTTTTAGATGAGAAAGCAAAGGTTTATCAAGGGTTAAATGACTTCCTCAAAGTTGTACAGCTAGAGTTACAGATTAATCCCAGGTTCTGGGAGTCTAACTCCATTTAATGCATTGCTTATGGAAAAAGATGTGCTAGAAATTAGTATGAATGTAGCCCTAAAGACCAAAACAACTTTAAGATATTTTATTTTGTATTTTAACATAGAAAAGTAAGCAAGAATAAAAATGCAGGGAAGGATATACATACATACATGTACAGATCTATCTATCTATATGCTATTCACTATATATAAATGTATGAAGTATGTGAGTTCACACACAATCATATTTCATATATAGGACATTTAAAAAATCTTAGAATAGATATGTTACTAAGGCCAGAACCTATATCAAACTTGGTAAGAGAAAAAGGGTAGGGGTGGGAAGGGAAGGGAGGGAGAGAAGGAGAGAGGTGAGGAAGACATGGAAAAAATGGGGTACAGGGACTGGAGAGAAGAGAGAAAGCCAGACAGAAATAGAGAAAGAGTCAGACACAGACATAGCAACAAAGAAAAATACATAGAACCCTGTGCTTAAAAGGATTAATTTCTGGAACATCTTAGAATAACTAGGATATCTTTACAAAGATAGATCTCTTGATACAGAGATAAAGACTTAAAAAATCTGCCTAACAGATCACAGTATCTTATACAGGCACTTTTTAAAAAAATAATTGAAATGTTTGTTGATTATGACAAAATTCACAATTAAGAAATACATGTATATATAATATATGTATATATATATATAGTATAAATATGTTTTATATGTATGTGTTTTATATTTGTCTATGTATTTAAGAAAGAAAAGGCAGGGTGTCCATATGCACAGACCCTTTAGCCTAACTACAAGGCATGCCTCTGCATCCTTCTCCTAATCCACTTCTCTCATACCAGTGGAAAGTCTTGAATGTTTCTGGTTCTGATTTCTCCTAGCATTTTTGTATTTAACTGCACAGATGCAGAAAGGGACTGACTTTTCCAAAAGGTGTTTTTCTCTCAATACCTTCTGGCAGTCTTTATTTCTAAGCTGTAGGAATTTTAACACTTTGTTGAAAATTTGTTGCTGAGGTGGTCAAGCAAGAACAGGATTTGAGATGTTGGTAGGAAAAGTCTTTATTGGAGGGTGTGAGAAAGAGGAATATCTTTGCAGATGATAAGTTATGAAATTCCTTCTGTAAAGAAAATAAGCTATAAGTTGTCCCTGTCATGAGATCTTATTTAAAGGACCTAGGAAAGACAGAATGTTAGAGACAGAGCAGTAACTAGACAGTTTTTGTACTCAGGGCAAATTACCCAAACAATACCCATAGTGAGAGACTGGAGTCACACCTTCAGTTGATAAGTGGGGGAGGGGGACACATGGCAGAATGAGGTTCATTGCAGCCTACCATCTGGTAACTTTCTATTTTAAGTAATAATTCATGCTAGGTAGGTGAAAAGATCTGTTGTTTCTATACCACTGATCAGATATGACAATTATTAGTATCCTCTAAGTTCAACATTGAAGGATCAATAGTTGGATTTAATAAATGTTTTTTGACTTGACTTCATTGAAAGGACCTCAATCTATCAATCCAAATCCAATGAAGGGAACTGAGCAGAGGATTATAATATTAAAAGCTCACTTTAAAGTCTAATCCTGATTATTGAAGTTGATGAGGGAAGAAGATAAATTGCCATTGACTGCTAATAATGTGTGTGGGAAGAAGGTGGAGGTTGACTTAGGGAAAAGAAAGAAGCAAGAAGGATCATGAAGGGAAAATCAAGTGATCCTTTTGGCATCCATTTCTGTGTTGTGGACCTTGTTGAAAGTTCAACATGTTGAAAGTTGTCTAATATCTAAACCTCATAGTTTTCTCAAGGATCTCACATGAGTTTGATAGCCTAGGAGACTGATGATGACCACACATTCTCCAAGATGATGAGATACTGAAGTTGCTTAACCTTTATCTGAGGCTACTTCAGTTCATTACCACCTGAACTGGAGCAGGGTTAGAACTCAGCTCTGTGCAGAGAGAAAGGCCACTGAACTAACCTCAAGCAACATGGAGGCTCCATTTTGATTCTGATGAGGAGAAGATGAATGTATTTCTTTACTCCTCCTAATGAACATTTCAATCTTCTAATAAACATCCTAATAAAGAAAAAATGAGGCTTAACTCATTTTTATTATTGCAACTGACATGTTGCACGGTCTTAATTGGGCTTAAAACAGCTTCCAATAATAATATCCACCTTAATTGATTCATTAAAGTAGCCCCTACTGAGACAGAAATACTAGTTCCAAGAGAGAGGGGGGGCGAAAGTGAAATAGAGGTCTGATTTCCCACTGAGAACCTATGATCCCTCTACCATTAACACCCACCAGGCCATTTAAGAAGGAGCCTAGTAGTACTCAATGACTGGAAGAGTCTCTCTAGTCCCTTAATATAGCACAACCTAAACAGTCCATCTTGAAGCAATGAACATTGAATCACTGCACACCACACCATTCTCCTTACATAGTGTGAAAAGAAAGGGAGAAGTGGAGGAATAAGCAATTAAGTCTTTAGTCAAAGAAGAGAATGACTAAATAACTGGGTAATAAGATGCATCTTCCTGATCCACTGATGTTCATGAGTTCCTCAACTCACAATGCTTCAATAGTTTCCTATTGCCTATAAAAGAAAACCTTTTCTGTCTATGGATTTTTGTCAATATTTTTCATTTTTACATAGTCTACATTTCCCCTCTATGTCCTTTCCCTTTCTCCTCCCATGGAGCTAACCCTTATAAGAAGAAAAATATTTTTAGAGGAAAAAGAAAAAAATGTAGAAAAATGACTAAAAATAAATCTAGTTCTTACCCTAATCTCTGAAAGGGAAGAAGAGGGAAGGTGTTTTCTCATATCTTCTCTTTAAAGTCAAATTTGAACTTCATAAGTTTCAATATTTTTTTTAACTCTATAATCTTGTACCACCTGAACTTTCTATCCTTATTTCAAGAAATGTCTCCCCATGTACTTTATTTTTATTTTTTAGATTTTAGATTTTGCAAGGCAATGGGGTTAAGTGGCTTGCCCAAGGCCACATGGCTAGGTAATTATTAAGTGTCTGAGGTCGGATTTGAACCCAGGTACTCCTGATTCCAAGGCCAGTGCTCTATCCACTGTGTCACCTAGCCACCCCTCCATGTACTTTATAATCTGCTCACTTGAAAATTATTGACCCACAACCATACCTTAGTTCATGCCCACTTCTTTATTTCCATATCTGGAAATTCTGCTCATCCTCCAAGACACAAGTCTAATGCTAGCTGTGTCATGAAACTACATCTGACTTCCCCCAGATGATGGTGACCTTATCTTCCTTGCATACCATATGCAGAATATTAGGTGTTTTTGTTTTTGTTTTTGTTTTTGTTTTTGTTTTTTATCAAGGGAACCGGTTCAAATGGGTTTTAAGACTAAAGTTTCAGTGCAGGCATTCACACCTTGGAAATGAGAAACAAAAACCATGACTCTATTGGTTTGGAAGTTTGAAAGTAATGGAGAAAATGTCAATAATATAAATTGGGTTTAGAATTAAGTCCTGCCTACATATTTTTTTCAGAGAGCCAGTTGTTAAATATTGCTTCTCTTTTCCCTTCTAAATTTTAAACTACTCATTTAAGTAAAAGGACAGAGCTCAATACTACTTCAGAACCAAATATTCTACACATATCATAATAATTAAAGGGGAAATGGAATAACTGTGTTCAAGTACCTACAAGTCTGTTTTGTGGGAAATGTGTTCTGAACTTGATCTGCTTGGCCCAGAGCCAAGAATTAGAGGAAATATATTGAAATGTATTGAAACTGCAGAAAGTTGGGGTCAGATAAATCTAAGAAAAAACTCTGAAGCAATTGTATCTCTCTAAATGTGGAATAAGTTGCCTCAACAATCAATTGACATTTATTAAGTACCCAGTATATGGCGTTTTGGTAGCATTATAGAGTCAGAAGAACCCTGAGCTAAAATCCAATCTCAGAAACATACTAGTTATGTAACTGTGGGCAAACCTTGCCTCAGTTTCCTTATACATAAAGTGACTTGGAAGAAATGACAAACCACTCCAGTAACTTTGCCAAGAAAATTGCAAATAGGATGATTAAGGGAGGGACATGATTGAAATGACTGAGCCCCATGTGGCTGGCATTGTGCAACTCTAATGGGAACAAAGACAGAAATGAAAGAGTCCCTACCCTCTGGAAATTTAAATTCTAGGAAGGGTGATAACATATTAAACTATAAGAATATATTAAATAGATGCAAAATATTGGGAAAAGAGGCAGCTAGGTGACAGAGTGAATAGAACACTGAACTTGTGACCCTGGGCAAGTCACTTAACTTCATATGCCTTAGTTTCTCATGTGCAAAATGAACTGAAGAAGGAAATGGCAAACTATTCCAGTATTGTTGCTAATAAAACCCCAAATGAGATCATGTAGAATTGTATACAACTGAATTGACGCTACAACTACAACAATCCCTACAACAATAGTTGGGATTAAAAATGAACCACAGGTGGGTCTAAGTTTCGAAATGAGGTGGATTTTGAGCTAAATTTTGAAGGAAATTGGAATTTTAAGAGATTGAAATATAGGAGTAATTGTGTTCCAAGCATGAAGGACAGTCAGTTCAAATGCAGAGAGGCAAGAGGTAGAGTATCTGAGTGAAGAAGAGTGCAAGCCAAGTGGACAAACCGCTGAGTGTTGGGAGGTGAGCAACATGCAATGAACTGCCACCAGTATGTGAAGTTCTTTAAATACCAAACAATGGAATGTTCATTTGATCCTATTGTAAAACCATGCTTTCAAAGTCTATCTGTAGCCCCTCTATTTCCTCTTATCCTTTCTATAGACTTTTTGTTTACTTTAAAATTAAATGAGGCCAGGTAATAATAAGACCCTATACATGAGATCTGGAAATCAATGAGCCCAAATCAATAAAAGCCTTCTCCCTCTTAGTCCCTTGGGAGTATCTTGTAGATAGAAATGTCATAGTCAGCCCCTGATTGTGAGTGGACAGGTATATGAAGATAGGAAGGAGGCTACTTGCCTGCTAAAGGCATACTTATTTTCAATTAACAAAGGGCAAAGTGGGGATGGGAGGAGGACAAAAGATGTAATTTCCAAAATGCTCTTTGGGGGCCCTAAACTCAAAGTTTCTGCTGTATTCAGATATCTGGGTCTGTCCAATGAAAGAGGGGAAACTACTATCTGCCCCACTACCTTCCCAACTTACTAGTGAGAACACCTAGGAGCTCTGGTTATAAAGCATCATGAGATATAAATTATAAACGGACCAGACCCATTATCTCAAAGTCTGATTACATCTTCTGTTCCTTGAACAGTAAAGGCAATGAGCCACAGAACAAACCAAAAGTCAAACCCAACAGCCTGCTATTCAGCTTGCAAACCCACAAAATATATCCCATGTGGCCCGCACAAGATCTTGCAAAGTGAGGAGTATTTAATAAGTGTTTGTTCAGTTGAATTAAAATGGTAGAGCTCTCATGTCAGAATGCTCAGGGATAGCTAGGTGGTTGCATGGATTGGACCAGAAAGAGAATAATTTGAATTTGACTTCAGACACTTGCTAGCTATGTGACCCTGGGCAAGTTACTTCACCCTTCCCTATATAAAACTGGATAAGGTAATGGCAAACCATTCTAGTATCCTTGCCCAGAAAATCCATGGATAATTTGGACCCTGGCCCATGAAGAGTCAGATACATCTGAAAAAATATCAATTAATCTCTGATTCTCAGTCTAATCTATAAGACCTGATATAAGATCTGACTGAAATCATAGCTCTGTCAACTCACCATATGTATGACTTTGAACAAGTCACTTAGCCTCTTTGGTCCTCAGTTTCTTCATCAATAGCATGAGAATGGATCAGATAAATGAGAAAGAGAGAGAGAGAGAGAGAGAGAGAGAGATGAAGAGATACAGAAACACAGAGACAAAATACAACCACAGAAAGAAGTCTTATCAAGAGTACTAGGATATATCAGCAAAGGTCACTTTAAGAGTGATCAGATAGGTGGGAGGAGAAACAGGGAAAAGTATTTTAACAAATTCCCATGTCTCTCTCTCTCTCTCTCTCTCTCTCTCTCTCTCTCTCTCTCTCTCTCTCTCTCTCTCCCCCCCTTTACCTGATCCAATCTCATGCTATTGATGAAGAAACTAAGGCCCAAAGACAGTGACTTATTCAAAGTCATACATATAGTAAGTTGATAGAGCTAAAATTGGAATCCCAAGAGGAAGCAAAACTTTCACTCTTTGCAAATGATGTGATGGTATACCTAGAGAACCCAAGAAAATCATCTAAAGGGGCGGCTAGGTGGCGTAAGTGGATAAAGCACTGGCCTTGGAGTCAGGAGTATCTGGGTTTAAATCCAGTCTCAGACACTTAACAAATGCCTAGCTATGTGGCCTTGGGCAAGCTACTTAACCCCATTTGCCTTGCAAAAACCTAAAAAAAAAATCATCTAAAAAACTCATTGAAACAATTAACAAATTCAGCAAAGTAGCGGGATATAAAACAAACCCATACAAATCATCAGCAACTCTTTATAGGAACAACAAAAACCAAGAACAAGAGATAGAAAGAGAAATTCCATTGAGAATAACTGTAGACAACATTAAATACCTACCTGATAATCGACCACCCAAGACAAACCCAGAAACTGAATGAATACAATTATAAAGCACTCCTCACCCAAATAATGTCAGATCTAAATAATTGGGAAAATGTCAAATGCTCATGGTCCGGTTGAGTTAATATAATAAAAATGACTATTCTACCCAAATTATGTATTCAGTGCCATACCAATCAAACTACCAAATAACTACTTTTCCAAGCTAGAAAAAATAGTAACAGAATTCATCTGGAGCAATAAAAGGGCAAGAATAACAAGGCAATTGATGAAAAAAAAAAGTAAAGAAAGGTGTCCTAGCTCTACCAGATCTAAAACTATACTATAAAGCAGCAGTCATCAAAACTGCCTGGTACTGGTTAAGACAGAATAATGGATCAGTGGATTAGGATAGGTTCAAAAGAAACTGCAGTAAATGAATACAACAATCTACTATTTGAAAAACCAAAGACATCAGCCTCTGGGATAAGAACTCATTATATGACAAAAATTGTTGGGAAAACTGGAAAGTAGTATGGCAAAAAAATTAGGCATAGACCCACATCTCACACCCTATATCAAAATAAGGTCAAAATGGGTACAGGATTTAGACATAAAGAGTGACACCATAGTTAAATTCACAGACCAAAAAATAATCTATCTGATCAATGGAAAAAAAGGGACAAATTTATGATCAAACAAGAATTAGAGCACATTATAAAATGCAAAATGAATGATTTTGACTATATTAAATTAAAAGGTTTTGCACTAATAAAGTCAATGCTTCCAAAATTAAAAGGAAAGCAGGAAGCTGGGAAAAAATCCCCACAACCAGGAGTTCTGATAAAGGTATCATTTCTAAAATATATAGATAATTGCATCAAATTTATAAGGTCACAAGATATTCCCCAATTGATAAATGGTCAAAAGATATGAATAGGCACTTTTCAAATGAAGAAATTAAAGCTATATATAATCATATAAAAAATGCTCCAAATCACTACTGATTAGAGAAATGAAAATTAATGGGATTAAGTGACTTGCCCAAGGTCACACAGCTAGGTAATTATTAAGTGTCTGAGACCGGATTTGAATTCAGATCCTCCTGACTCCAGGACCAGTGTTCTATCCACTGCACCACCTAGCTGCCTCAGAAATACAAATTAAAACAACAATGAGGTATCATCTCACACCTATTAGATTAGCCCAGATGAGAAAAAGGGAAAATGATTAATGCTGGAGAGGTTGTGGGAGGATTGGGACATTGATGCATTGTTGGTGGAGTTGTGAACATATCCATCCATTCTGGAGAGTGATATGGAATTATACTCAAAGAGAAATAAAATTGTTCATACCCTTTGACCCAGCAATTCCAATTCTAGAACTGTATCCAGAAGAAATTATAAAAATTGAGAAAAGTCTTACATGTTCCAAAATATTCATAATAGCTCTTTTCATAGTTGCAAAGAATTGGAAATTGAGGGGATGCCCATCAATTGGGGAATGGTTAAACAAGTTACAGTACATGAGTACTATGAAATATTATTGTCCTATAAGAAACCATAAATGGTTAGACTCTAGAAAAACATGGAATGACTCATGGGATCTGATGCTGAGGGAAGGGAGTAGAACCAACAGAACAATGTTCACATCAACAACAATATTGTGAGATGAACAACCCTGATAGAAGCAGCTCCTTTCAGCAATCCAGAGAGCTAGGACAACTGTATTCGACTGGTTATAGACTATATTATTCCCAACCAGATGAAGATAAACAAAACAAAACACAGAAACAGCACAAAAAAATCCCTATCAAATCTGATAAACACTTTATAAAAATTATTTCTTTTGTCACTTTTTCCCCTTAATCCTAATTCCTCCTACCAAAAAAATACTAATTTGTAATGACGTTTAACAAAATATGTATGTAAAATGCTAATCTGACTGTTCCCTGCTGAGGGGAGGGAGGTGGGAAGGTGGAAGGAAATTTTGTAACATGAAAACATGTATGTGCGTATGGATGAAAATAAACAATTTTTTTAAAGGGGGATAAAATATTTGAATCTCAGTCTAAGGCTTCAAATCCAGTGTTCTTCCTATTCAATTATGCTTAATACCTTTGGATTTTCTCCTCTCCTACTCTCACACTGTCAAATATTGCTAAGAGGAAAAAAATCAAATTATTATACCAAGTGACTGCTCTAAATTCAACTGCACCCTCCCTGTTATTTGGCCATCTTTTTATTCATCTCATGTTGAGCCCCTCTTGCATTTCCTGCAGGCTAGGATGTTGGGAAAAGAACTGGACCTAGAGTTATGGAAGACCAGGGTTTGCATCTTGCTCCTGACTAATTAGCTTTGAGGCCACAGAAAACCTACTCTTTGGAATTTAGTTTCAATCTAAAATTCTCATCAATATTTGTTGACTTCACCTTCTTACCTCTCTCACTTTCTTTTCAACCCTTTGAAATCTGACTTCTGATGCAATCACTAATGAAACTACTCTTCCCCACATTACCAAGAGTCTCTTTGCTACTGAACTAAATGGCCTTTTCTAGGTTTCTTCTTCCTTGACTTCCCCACAGTTTTTGACAGCCTTGATATTTACCTTATGAATACTCTCTCCTCCCAGGAATCTGCTTATGCTACTTTTCCTAGTTTCTCCTCCTACTTATCTGATTACTCTTAAGTGCCCTTTGCTGATATACTCTGGGACTCTTACCTAAAGCTGCTTTCTGGGAATGTCTCTTATCTCTGTGTCTCTATCTCTTTGTGTCTCTGTTTCTCTGTCGCTGTCTGTCTGACTCTATCTCTGTCTCTCTGTCTCTATCTGTCTGCCTCTTTCTGTTTTTCTCTCTCTCTGTCTCTCTCTGTCTCTCTCTGTCTGTCTCTCTCTCTCTCTCTCTCTCTCTCTCTCTCTCTCTCTCTCTTTTCCTCCCTCTTCTGCTCTCATGGATTCAATTATCATTTATAGGCAGATGACTCTCAAATTTACCTGTCCAATCCTCATCCCTCATATGAACTCTAATCCATCATTCTTCATTAGACATTTCCACTCAAATTCCCCATTGAGAGTTCAAGTTCAACATGTCCAAAAGAAATTCATTATCTTACTGACTTTCCATCCACTGACCTAATTTTCCTATTCCTCAAATATTTCCAATTCTCCCCAATCACAAAGTAAAATATAAACCTCTAACTCATTACACTTTCAACCTATTCTCACTTTTCTTTCCTTTTTCTGAAGTAAGAATATCAAAAGAGTTTTCCAGAATTTTCTCAATTGCCATTCACCCCTACAACATGCATCCTCCAACTTCACCATTCTATCAAAACTGTTCTATCAAAAGTTACCACTGAATTTCTAACTGCTAAATTCAATATCCTTTGCTCAATTCTTGCCTTTATTTAACTCTGCAATATTTGACATTTCTACCACTAAGAAATCTCTCCTCCATTGGTTGTCATGACACTATTCTCTACAGTTCTCCCCCTATCTCTCTTACCACGCCCTCTCTTCCTGCTTCTGAACCTTAAATATAGCTTAACAATTGCTTTTCATTATATGCTTTTACAGATTCACAGAATTTCAAAGATAGAAGAGACCCTCAGAGACCTTCTAATCTACCCCATACCTGAATGACAATCACTTCTACAGAAAATCCAAAAAGTTTTTGCCAAAAAACCTCAAGTGAAGAGGGAAGAGGAAACCGTTATATTCTTGTGACAGCTCATTCCACTTTGTAAGAGCTTTAATGGTTACAAGTTTTTTTGGCTTTTTGTTTCCTGACATAAGCCTAAATTTGCCTGTCTACAGTTTCTACTGATGGCTCTTAGTTCAGCCGTGTGGGGCCAGCCAGAAGTCTAATCCTTTCCCCATATGATAAACCTTCAAAACCCTGAAGGCAGCTATCCTGTTATACTCCTTTCCCTGCCCCTCCTTGACCAACTCTTCTCTTTTCTAAATTATACATCCTCAGCTCCAGAGATATGCTAAAGCCAACTCTTACTGGCTTAGGAGAACCAATTGTTCAGTTTTCAGTGTGAATATTTATGCCCTAGAAATCAGCAAATGTTTAAAGTTAGAGCTTGATTTATTTATTTTTGTTGAGTTCTAGACTTAACATGATGGAGAAACTGTTAACAACGAAGATTGAACTTAAAAATGTTTCCTATGAATATTATTTGCTTCAGAGAGTTGATTAAACACTTACTGCCATAGTAATGCCTAGTTTCTTCACTCATCATTATATGTTCTTCCTAAAATATAGTACTCAGGACTGAACAAAATGTTTCATAAATGCTCTGACTGGGACAAATGACAATAAGATTATTGCCTACTTTGCCAGTACACCAAGCTTTTCTTAATACAGACCAAGATACCATTAATTTTTATGACTGTTGTAACTGTCAATTAGATAGCTCTTTAAAGTTTACAAAGCCTTTAATACACATTATGTCATCTGACTCTGACAATAATCCTGTATGATTGGTATTCTAAGGGTTCTTATTATTTTATGGATAAGGTAACTGAGTCATACAGAGATTGTGACTTGTTCATGGCCACACAGCTAGAAAGTATTAGCTCTGGATTTGAGTCCAGGTCTTCCTCATTCGAAATATCAATTTTTTAAGTTTTTCCATTCCTAAGATTATTTACCTTGGTAGAAGAAACAAAAACACAATCAAAACTGGGCAATGAGAGTTTCAGTGCCATCTATTCTATACATTCATTCTTTGATCTTCCTTTGATCTTCCTTTTTTCAGCATTATAGCTTTTAAAAAAAGTCTTTTAGTTATTCTTAACTTTTCTCACTAACCTCAGGTCATAGTAAGCTTTAGGACTGCTAACACCACCATACAATGCCACCCTTTTGTTTTCATCTTCTATTGCTTACTCCTTCCATCTGCTGTATGTCTGTTAAAGATAGTAGTTTGTGGGTGAGTTCTCTGTCCATAGTCATTAGTCTCTTTACCTTACAATTACCTTTCTTTGCCTCTTCAGAATTTCATTCTTTAAAATCTTCTTCGCTTCTGAAAATAAAACTTAGCCTTATAGAAATTTAAGCCGGAATTCTACCTATCCTTTGTGTGACTTCTTGGAAATCTACTCTCCTAAGCTCTAACTCTCCTGCTTTTCTTTCTTTCTATTAAAAATTCTAAGATGAACCAGTCACTGACCCAAGTTCATTGACTTGATAAACAATCTATTCTCCATCCCTTGCCTGATCTCTCTCCTAAACTTAACCATTTCCAAGTGACTTCTGGGATGTCATCACCAGGATTCTATCAGCACCACCAACTCAACCAAACTCACCAACTTCCCACAAAATACATTCACCTCTGACTTCCTTATTTCCCTTAATAGCATTGCCAGCCACCCAAACTAAAAACTTTGCAGTCCTCATTACCTTTAATGTCTCCCTCTCCATAGTCCAGCTGTTGATTGCACTCAATGGTTTGAAAGTTTTAATTTTATGGAAATGGAACTGCTGATAAAGACTCCATCCCTCCATGCCTTTGTAGGGTCCTTAAGAGAACTATAATGAAAAAAAGAAGACATCATTGTGGCCAATCTTCTGTTAAAAGCCTATCTAAGCTGAGCTATTGGTCCTCCAATGACACAATCTATTGCCAAGTCTGTACTCAAAGGCTTGAACATTGGATGATGAAGTACTAAGAAAGATTAATCATAGAAATGAGTTTTTTAATCCCACAAAATATCCTTTTGCACTATTAACAGAGCAATATGTTGTTCTAGAGGCTACACACACACACACACACACACACACACACACACACACACACACACAAATACTGATTTGAGAATAAATGTACAACCACTATAAGATCCAAAATACAGGACCTTAATAGAAAAAGATCATATTATAAATAAATTAGAATAAACAAAATGTGGTACCTTTTAAACCCTGACTGGGGCAAAAATTTTTAACCAAATAAAGGATAGAAGTGATCATAAAATATATATAATCAGTAATTTTGATTATATTAAATTAAAAAGCAAACCAATGTAGTTAAAATAAGAAGAGAAACTGTTTAATGGAGAAATATTTGCATCAAGTATTTCTAATAAATGTCTGATATCCAAAATATATATAGGGAATTGAACCAAATGTATAAATTCCAAGAGCAAACAGAGAAATAGGTAAAATATATGAAGAGTTCCCAAACAAGAAATACAAGCTCTCAACAACCATGTTAAAAATATTCTAAATCACCACAAATAAGAGAAATACAAATTATCACAGTTCTCTGGTAATTCACCCTTAAAAATTGTAAAAGATGGAAATGGTCAATGTTTATTGAAAAGGATAACAGGAAGATGCTCTTGACAGTATTGTGAATTGACCCAATTATTCTAGAAGACAATTTGGAAACTTGTAATAAAAGTGACTAAATTGTTCATATCCTTTGACTCAATGAATCTCACTATTGGAAACAAGTGTTGAGAATTTCAAAGACTGGGATAAAAACCAAAATATTTATAGCCACATTCTCAGTGGTGGCAAGGTTGTTGTTAAATTCAAAGAGGATGCTCAAAGACTGGGAAAGGGTTGAACAAATAACCCTGTGAAGGCATTGCTATTATGATTATAATTATTAATATTATTTCAATTTTGCAGATGAAGAAATTGAAGCTAAGAGAAATAAAGTGACTTTTTCAGGTTTACAAAATTAATAATTTTCAGATACATCATTTGAATTCAGATCTTTCTCACTCCCAAGTCCAGTTCTCTCTCCACACTATTCTACTTAATTTCAGTGACCAATCTTGTTCCTGAAGAATAGATAATATACTCTCTTCCCTTTAAGAGACAGAAGGAGGATAACAGGAATGGAATAATACACAGATACAGTTATTGCGTGGACTGGTTTTGTTAAACATTTTTTTCTTTGTTACAAGTGTCAACACAGCCTGGGTGATTTGTGTGTGGTTGCTTTTGCAGAACATGTTACTACAGAGTGAAGGAGAGAAAATTGAGCATAATGTAACACAGCTGTGTAAGAGACTTACGGAGTTGGGACCAGAATTTCCTCAGGGAAAACATGTATGGTCCCAGACACTCTTTAGGGAAAGGCATGTGGAGAGGGAAACAGCAGATAAGTAGAGGAAGTTGGTTCCTTGATATTTCTCTGATTTCCATCTTGCTTCCCAAGAGACTACTCAGATGGGTCTCCTTGGATGAAATCAGACGCTCTCCTTTGGTTTGAGCTGAAATATTATCACACTCCAGCTCAAAAGCTCATTTACTCCTGTGTATTCTTTGATAAATTCTACTCTATATAACTTCTCCAATTTCTCTTTGCTGCTTTGCTTGCATAAACAGGTTTACTCTCTTTATTTGTGATGGTCTTTTATAGAAACCGAATTTGGTGGGCAGGGAATAAGATAGCTACCACAAGCCAAGAACTATCTTTTCTCCCATAAGAATAGAGTAGTAGTTTTTGTTCTGAACCTAAAATATCCATAGATAAGAAATATTTGAGGGGTGACAAATAGACATAATTTTATCCCAATATTATTCTCTGTGATTGTAGAAAAGAGCATCAATCTTGAGGTGTTTCTGTCTTCTCCTTCCTTTCCCTCCAGCTAGTATATTGGCAATATAGGAACTACCCTTGACTCTCCTTCTCTCTGGAGGGGAGAGCCACCCATTGAATTGAGCAGTCTCTAGTAATTTAAATCATATATATATATATATATATACATATATATATATATATATGTATATACAAGGTAGGGTCCAATATAAGGTGAAATGGGACAGATATCAGAAAATAGTACTGATGTGAAAAAAATGAGACTTTAAAAATAAAATATATGAATATAAATGTTAGAATTTTTTCAGATTCTTATATGTACATGCAAGCAGGTACTATACTAAATACTCATTCAGAAAGTATCTGCCCTCAAAGAGCTTACATTCTATAGAAAATTGAAAAGCTTTATAGCAGAGTAGGAGAATGTATGAATTCTAGGTTGAAATGGTTTCTAGGGCAAGATTGAGTAAGTCAGGAGTGAAGCCTGGAAAGGAACATCCCTGATTACTGCAGATAATCTGGAAGTAATTTCACTTCACTTGTATTGGATACAGAATCCCCAAGAAACCTACAGCAACATTCTAGAATCTCAGGATGCCTGAATCTCAAAATTTCAGAATTGGAAGGAATCTCAGAGGCCATGGGACTCAACTCCTACGCTAAGCAAGAATCTTTCTAATAATATTACTAACAAAATTGTCACCTAAACATTGCTTAACAAAGACTTCCAGTGACCAGGAGCCAGCCTTCCCTCAGAATTAGAGAAGAAATCCCATTCCTTACCCAGAACCAAAGACAGGATGAACCTGAGACCTCATCTTTACCTTTCAGAAAGTGTATGCTCCCTTATTTGGAATCACACCCATCAGAGAAACACCAAGTCATCAACTGAAATTCTAGGAGATGGAAAATCAGCAGTATAAATAAACTTAATGTGTCCAGAGCACTGCCTATAAAATTCCCAGAAGTTTCAGTCTACCAGCCAGTGTCAGTATCTGCAGTAAGGAATGTCCTTTCTTCATAAAATAAAATGCAAGGTGTTGTTGGGGGTTTTTTTCCCCAGAAGAGATTATAAATATTCTCACTGCTCAGAGACAGTGGAATAGTAAGCATGCAGATGGTTGTCCACAGGGTGAGGGGAAAAGGTCAAACCACTAACTCTCTCCATATCCGTTTGCTCCATGGAGATGGCCAACACAGTTTTTGAGAGGAAGATTATTTGAGAAATAAATCTCACCCAATATTTCCTCTCAAGTCTAGTTCAGGTTATGTTTTATCCTATAATTAGTGCTGGACCATGTGTCCCAGTATTTCCTAGCAGTAATCTGTACATCATAGATCTATTGTCTCCATCCAGAACCCGACAGACTCCTCACAAAGCATGCACAGATGTCCCTGGGATGGGATATAATATGTAGGGTGGAGAGAAAGTATGTCTGACAATTTCTTCCAGTATGACCCAGTGTCCAAATGCTTTCAGGGTATTTATTCATTTGCCTTTAAGGTACGAAAGCTTCCATTAAAATGTAATCATCTACTCTCTAGAATGGGTAACCCACCCAACTTTTTTCAGTCATTAACACTTTATAAGATTTAGCAGGAGATTAACACAAAAGCAGAACTTCAGGGAGTGAGACCATATTCAAGGTAATAGCTCCTTGTAGGTGAAACAAAGTTCCTTGAGGGCAAGAAATATCTCACTTTTGTACTTATCTTTCAAGTGCCTGGTACAATGATATTTTCACCTTGGGAACTGTCAGTGAGGAAACCTCCCCCCACCCCTACCCCCATGTAGATAAAGAAATTGCTCTGAGATTTAGATTCATTCAAAAATACTTGTGTGGGGCAGCTAGGTGGTACAGTAGATAGAACACCAGCCCTGGAGTCAGGAGTACCTGGGTTCAAATCTGGCCTCAGAAACTTAATAATTACCTTAGCTGTGTGGCCTTGGGCAAGTCAATTAACCCCATTTTCCTTGCAAAAAAAAAAAAAAAAACTTTAAAAAATTATTTATGAATGAACAGTCAATACAGGAATTCCAAAACTTAGACTATCAAGATTGCCTAAGACAATGAGTGATTAAATGACTTGTCTAGCTTCATGAGTGAGAATGTATCTACCAGACTCAAACTCAGGTTGCCATGACCTAAAGGACAGCTCTCTATCCACTATACCAGATTCCCTGGCTCATAACAGGTGCTTAATAAATGTTTATTATTTGATTGTAAGTCACTTTTCCCCACAACTTTCCTATGAGATAAGGAATGTGAAGTTTCGAATTTAAGGATAAGAATACTAATGATCAGGGAGGTTAACTGGTTTGCACACACTTATGCTAGCTTGTCATACTGGAAAGATGAGCCCAAGGTTCCTGACTCCAAGGTCAAAGTTTTTCCTGCCATAACAGTGGTGGTTCCTTAAGACAGAGAAGTGTTGATACTAAAGCAAGAAAAAGCTAGGAAGAGGTGGTAATAAGGAGAAGGTAGGCCTCAGAGAGCTGAAACAGTCTCATAGACAAAAATCAAGGAAGACCAATCTCTCCTAAGATTCAAGTTTAGTAGCTCCAAAACTTGGCCATTAGAGAAATTAGGTAAAATACCTTAGGGGTCATATGGTTTGAAGAAATTTCTAAGCACTTTCCAATTTACAATTCCAATTCCAGATTATTAAACACCTCACAACCTTGCAGTCCTCTTCTCCCATATAAACCAAGGAGAAGCACCATTTTATTGACCAAGCTTCCTGAGAATGCCAAGAGACCACAGCTCTATCCACTCATTTGAACAATAAGATGTGGGTATGTATTCCAGAATAAATTCCAAAGGAAGGAGTCCAAAAAAAGAGGGGAAAAAAGTAGAAACCTTCAGGAGTAGAACATTTTCCCTAAAATGAGCAGATTATACACTCTCCAATTTTCTTTAAAGAAAAAGTTTTAAGAGAGAATTTTTTAGAGAGAAAACTAAAGGAAGACACCCGATTCCTGCTCATTTAGAACTGCCTTTACCTATCAGTAACCAAGACTCAATATAGTATTGAAAGCCATTATGAAAGTAATAATTAAAAAAAGAAAAACAAAAGCACTTGGTCCAAGAAACCATTCCAGAGGAAAAAGTACAGTCAAGGAGAACAATACGCAACTCTTTCTTGGGAAGAAAGGAGACTAGAGTAACTTGGCAGGAAAAGACACCAGGATTCATTAACTGCAAATGAGGAAAAGAATTTCTCTTCTAAACCAATGACCTCAAACCTAAGGCAGAGAAGAATAAAGGAGAATGGATAGGTTGTAAATGTCTAGGAGTGAAAATAGTCCTGGAGGAAGAAATTCAGAGTTGTTCCTTTTGGATCATTAGTGGTGGCGTTTTTTTCCTTCATTACTTCTACCCACCACATTCCCAGCTATTGGAAAATGGAAATTAGTGGGATTCAATGTCTGATGGTCTCAAATTAATTGAAAATCCTATTAAATTTTTGAACAAAAAGTTCATCTGGCCATTCATTCATAATCATGGAGTCACGGATCAGAGGATAATAGATTTAAAACTGAAAGGAAAATGAGGAGTTATTTAGTCAAATTCACACTTTACAGATGAGGACATTGAGTTTAGTGTACTAGACCCTGGAGAGAGATCCTACTGAGATGAGATCTGGTGCCTTCTCCATGTACCTCATAGATTACAGACTTTGAGATTAAGTAAATGGTCACCAAGATAGCATTCAAACCCAAACTATATAAAAGGAGTCAAGGAATGAAAAGCGGTTAGCCAGCAAGTGAAATGACATTTTTTTTTCTTTTAACCTTTCTCAAATCATCATCCTATTGAAGCACTCAAGTGTTTCAACAATATAAATTGTGGAAAAAGTCAGGTAGAGAGCCTGGTCCCAAATACTTGATTTGCTTTCAAAACAAAGTCATTTCTGATTCCTTGGTTCCCACATACCTCTCTGCTAACCAACTTCAAATCTCCTCATAGCCACTGCCATTATCTCTCTTCTGATCTCTCTATTGTCATCCCTATCCTGAGTGCCCAGGAACCTCCAATAAACCATCTGAGACCTGAATTGAAACTGCTCCTTGTCATTCCAGCCTCATTCCTTCCTGACCCTGGTCTGTGATCTATCTTCAGTTCTGATTGGCAATACAACTTAGCTTATTTCAACTCCAGGGCCCTCCCGGAGAGAAATTCCTTATGTGCTGTACATGGTGATTTTAGGAGATGAAATAATATCGTTGGAGTCCACCACGGTTCCTTTTCCCCTAATGTTTTAAAATGAGCTGGTTCCTCTGTCACTCAGCTAAGCACAAGGGTTAAGAAGCTCAGACTGTTAAACCTTATCCCTCAAACCTGCTGGAAACATTGCCATTAAAATACTGTTTGAGCAGGTTGGAGGAAGGGGAAGGTCTCTAGAATGCTGTATGTCTATAGATTTATTTCCTCTATGTGCAGCCAAGCCTGGAGGAAAGGAATTTCAGTAAAGCCAGAAGGAGAAAAGAAGGACTGAGGAAGGGAAAAGGAAAAGTAAGGAGGGAGGGTGGGAAAGGAGAGAAACAAGGTGCCCTGGTGAGTGGATCAATTTTTTTCATGTAGTTAGGCTCTCTCACCTTGAGTACAGTAATATTGCCACCTAGAGGCTTGACAGGGTCTTCTTGAAATTTATATATTATTTTCCCATAGATTTGATCTCTTTATTACCATTTCGGTAACACCTAGCTTTTTCAAAGAAAGGAAGAAGAATACTAGGAGTGGGAAGGGCAGTGCAAAAACAATCAAGACTTCCCACCTCCTTAGATAAGTTAAGGTGAGAGAGGTACCTGGAACCTAACTAGAAAACTTTTTCCACAATTTCTACCTTCTTATCAATCCACCAGTCAATGAATGTTTATTAAACAATTAATATAGCAGACACTGTGCTAAACCCTGAGGATATTGAGACAATAATGAAATTTATCCATAAAATAGAAGGAACCAAAAGAAGACATCTTAACTGCTGTCTCTCCATACCTCTTCCAACAGGACTAGAGGCAACTAGATAGTATAGCCTATAAAGCACTGGATTTGGAGTCAGGAAGACTTGAATTCAAATCCTACCTCAGGCATTTACTGGCTCTGTGACTCTGGGCAAGTCACTTAAATCACTGTGTGCCTCAGTTTCCCAACATTTGGAGTCAGGAGGACTTGAATTCAAATCCTACCTCAGACACTTACTAGCTATGTGACCCTGAACAAGTCACTTAAAAAAACTCAATGTTTCTCAGTTTCTCCACATGTAAAATAGGAATAATAATGACCTCTACCTTCTTGAATGGTTGTGAGATTAAAATGAGAAATTTACCAAGTGCTCTGTAAACTTCAAAATTCTATATAAATACTAGGATTATTATTATTATTATTATTATTATTATTATTATTATTATTATTACATGTAAACCACAGCAGACTGGGAAGTTATTACTATGGCTTGTATTTCTTCTGTCCTTCACAATTGTCCCAGCTGGGAATGTAATTCCAACCATGTTCAGTGTTTCAAGGATAAACTGCCCTTGTTAGTTCCTGGCTCATGAACCTTCAGTGACTCCCTACTGTCTATAAGATGAAAGATAAATTCCCTATCTTGGCATTCAAAGCTATTAATATTCTAATTTCAAGCATATCTTTCCAGGTTTATTTGCATCACTTCCTTTTAGACCTTCTACATTTTAGCAAAAATAGCCTCAAGATGATTTCTCTAAGTCAATATTTTACCTCCAAATTTGCTTCTTTATCCAGGATATTCTCCTCATGCTTGGAATGTGTCAACTTCTCCCCTCTATCTCTTAGAATTTATTTTCTCCCCAATGTCCATCATGGGACATTTCCTAAGAAGAACCTTTCTTTATTTTTCTACTTATTAATTTTCCCTTCCTCCCCAATTCATGCATACTTACCTGATGATATGTTGTATCCCTCTGAGCAGAATCTATATGCTCTTTTGAGAACAAGAATTGTTTATTTATGATTTCTCCATACCCCCATATTTTTCTTTTTTTTTTCCCACTCCATGGCAGCCTATGGAAGAGTTAAGTCTCACCCATGGACATATAATTTTAACTATCAAATTTTATACAATTCAGAGCATGTCTGGGAAATTGGAAGCTTATACTTCAGTTGCCCTATTACCAAGCACAATGCTTTATCCACAATAAGCATTTAACAAATTATTGGTTTGGGATCCAAATTCTTCCTTATTTCTGACCCAAATCTCTGGCCTGATTTAGCTATAGCTCATTTTTCCTTGATCTTTCTTCAGTAGGGATGGAGTACAGTTTTTTGTGGTTTTTTTAGTTGTATCAGTGGAGAATGAGACTTAGGTAAATTCAATCCCAAGTCACTCTTGCTTTCAACAAAGCTAACCAGTCACATCTGCAGACAGTATCTCAAGTGGGAGTGAAGTGTGGGAGGGCAGGGGATTGGGAAAACCATAGGGAATAGATTATCATAGAAGAGAGAAGAAAAGGAGGTTCAAAGCTGTAAAAGGAAATCGGGGGCTTTTCTTCAGAGAAGTCTTCTTACCTCCTTTTAGCCTACTTGCCTTGAAAAAGATTTCCCTTCCCATGAAGACTTTCACCAAAAAGGAGAGAAAAGAAACACTGACACAGAGTGACATCCTTGTGTCTAGACTGTTGTTGAAAACAGCTGTAACTAGGGGATCATATAGGTTTTGAGGTTTTCAACTGGTTTCTACTGATGGAACCAGGAAGCTCCTGATTCTATTCTAGGAAAACTACACTGGGATGTCAAGGTGTTGTTTCCGAAATGATAGAGAATATCCATGCTTCAAAGCATAGAAGACTCTTGGCAAGATGAGCAAGATTGTTCAGGATTCTGATTAGAGTCAATGCGGATAACAGGATATCAGTTTCTATTTAGAAAAAAACACATTCTAACTAGAAAATTATAAGAGAAAATTGAGAAGGAAAGAAGGAAGGAAAGAAAGGAAACCTGAAAGCAGGTAATTATTATCAGTCTCCAAATCATCAACCTACTAAATGATGGGGCCGTATCTATTTCTTCCATCTCCTACATCAAATCACTTGTCAACAAGTCCTATTAATTCTGCCTCTGAGGAAAACCAAAATCCATGAATGTAAACTGTGTTCACTTTTTAAAAAATTCTCTTATGTTTTTCCTTCTTATCACATGATTTTCTTTCTTTCCCTTTAGTTCTAATTCCTCTTACACAAAATGACTAATATGTAAATAAATTAAACAAAAATATACATGAACAATTTTTACTACACTATCACCAAGAGGAGGGGGGAGGGAAAGGAGAATGGTAGAAAACTGTATAACTTATAAATTTGCAAATGAATGAATATTGAAAAATACCATAATATCTAACTGGAAATATAAAAATAAAAGATCATTAAAAATAATTCTGTCTCTAAAATGTCTTTCCCATCTGGGCCTTCTTTCTTCCACATTCAAGGTTGCTACCCTAGTAAAGGGGGCAATCATAGGACTGGAGACTCATAACTCTCTGATGGAGTTTATTTGGGCAACACTACTCCCCACCACCACCACCATAAAGTGACTTTTGGAGTGCAAGATCCATGAAAAGGTTGAGTTACAAAGAATGTATGATTTGAATTGGGAAAATTGTATCAAGCAATAGTCTATAATTCATCCCCAAATATGGACTTACTATTTCAGGGTTCCTTGTAGATAGCTGACTATTAGGTGTTTCAATAGAAGATTTCTTCTAGAAAGAAAATCTGTTCAAAAATAAGACTCTGGGAAGTAATAGATCTACAATTAAATTTTTCCTAATCTGATTCTCAGTATGTAATAATAAATAGTTTTTGAATTGTATTGGATTATATTGATAAAGTACCTGCCTTACTAAAGGAATTAAAACTCAAACTCTAAATTCTAATCTAAAAGAGAGGTGATGGATCTCATTCTTCCTTTTAAGTGGAAGAGCGAACACCTAAGCTGAGGAATGAAAGGAATACATAAGATGAAAATAAAGAGGAAATTCTACAGCCATGAAACCATTGAAGCACCATTTGACTGAAACTCCAAGACCAATAGACAATACATAGATTGCAAGACCAGTAGAAAATGGGTCCAACAAAATCAGTTAGATGACCTTACCCAAACATATCAGCCCCTAGCATCAACAGAGATTTGAGTCTTGCCTCCACTTGTATATTCTGGATAGACTTGCCCTCCACACAAGTACTGTAGTTACATATGTCCTTCATATATATTTCCATGAGAACTCCCCAAAGATGTTCACTTTTCTCATTGATGATATATACATTTGTGGGGAGGGTTTTTCATTCATTACCTTTGCTTTGAACTAATTATGTATTCTAACCAGGAAGAATAAATACATTAATGGGGGCTCACAAATGAAATATTTTGATTGTTTGGGGTTTTTTTTTAATATAACCAGAGCATCTCAAACATGGAATTTTTCTCTGGGAACCGAAATTATAGGAGATGACTCAAGTGTTACAGAAGCATTTTTTAGCAATTACTATATACATTGGGAATATAATGATAAAAAATGGAAAACACCTTTCTTCCCAAGGAGTTTACAATGTATTTAATAAATACTTATTGAATTGCTTTGTTAAGTCATTGTCATCACTATCAAAGAATGGAAGGTTGCACAGTGATGTAATATAAGGGGCATTTGATTTATCTGAGTTCAAGTACTGACTCTGAAGACTATTAGTTATATGACCTTAGGCAAGTGGTTTTATCTCTCTAGGCATCAGCTTACTCAGCCATAAAATGAGTTATTTATCTCTTTGGATTTCTGGGAGGGTAAAATAAGACAATGTATGTTAAAAAAATTTGTAATTAACAGAATGTGGAAAGCTGTTCAATCATTTGGAAGGCCAGAAAGGCAGTTGCTGATTTCAGGAACCCTAAGAATGCCAGGTTATCTACCATTATAAGGTTGCTCATAGACAACAGAGAGATCTTGGGACTCAGAGCTAGAATTTAGGACAATCCATTATATCATGGTGGTTGAGTTGTTTGTTTTAGAAGGAAAAAGAACAAGAAGGTCAAATAGATAAGATCTTTTCCATGAGTGAAATAGGTAGATAGGATAGATTGATGGATGGACACAGAGAGAGAGAGAGAGAGAGAGAGAGAGAGAGAGAGAGAGGAGAGAGAGAGAGATTGATTCATGAATTCCTAACTAATGGCAGGGAGATAGAGCAGAGGATAAAGATTTGAATTCAAAGCCAGTCACAGATATTTACTAACTGAACCTAGCCAAGTCACCCAACCTCTGTCTAACTCAGTTTCTACATCTGAAAAATGGGGATGACAAACTTACAGCTTTGTTAGGAGGCTTAAATGGGATAATTGTAAAGTGCTTCACAAATTTTCAAATCTTTTATGAATGTCATTTTCATTGTTGTTATTGTTGTTGTTGTTGCTATGTGACAATATAAGCAAAAAAAAGAAAGACAAACCTTGCCCTCAATGGTCTTATAAATCCAATAGGGGAAGATAATTTGTAAAAGGGAGCTGAAAAGTAGAGGAGAGAGAAGGGTGAGTGGAAAAACAGGATACAAGGAGAGAAAGGAGTCTGGATAACAGCAGGTCAAGTTCAGTTTGAACTGAACACAGTTGACTTGGATATTTCCTCCAATGGAGGTTCTGGGAAGGAAATGATCAATCTAAAGTTTTAGTTGAATTTATGTAGAATTAATGAATTGATGTATAAAAAAGCATTTCTTAATATATTGGGCTGTGGTTTAAGTGTTGGGTATACAAAAAGACTGTCCTTACCTTCAAGGAGCCTGTTTTCCCATAGGCAAAGACCAAAAAAAGGGAAGTAGTGCCCAGGCAAAAATGTATTTTGGGAGTCCTAGGTCTGGTAAGCTGATCCATAGAATAGCCAATTGATAGATCCTTTCCATGAACAAGGGTAGTATGATGAAATAGATTTAATTATTGAATCGGAAACAAGAGGTAGAAAATGAAGACCTCCTACATTGTGAGTTAACTAAAAATCGCAAAGCATCCTCAAAATACAAAAGATGAGGTCCAATCGAAGTACTCAGAGAGATCTGAAGTACAAATCACTCTTACCTGGGGGTTCAGTTTCATAACTTTCTTTAGCATCTTTCAACAGTAAAGAAGAAAGTCAAAAATATATCATATAAACCTTAAAATAAACAATTATTTCAAATAACTTTACTTTTACTCCTTCTACTATTACAGGTCACAGCTCAGTGTCTCAGTTAATACTCTTGAGTTGCTATGGTCTAAAATCCTAATCTCATACCACCAGTGATAAAGGAAGTATTTCTAAGGTGCCTCCCATGTGCCAACCACTGTGTGAAGTGGTTATAAATATTGCTTCATCTAATCCTCACAATAACCCTGGGAAATAGATACTATTATGATATCTAATTTTACAGTTGAAGAAACCAAAACAGACATAGGTTAAGTGATTTGTCCAGGGTCACAGAACTGATAAATCTCTGAGATCGGATTTGAATTCAGATCCTTCTGGCTCCAGGTCCAGCACTGTATTTATTGAACCACTTAATGGTTTCAATGATACTATAAAAATACTATAATGCTTCTCTTATGAAATATTCATATGGAGCAGTGGTCTACAAACTTTTCTGATCACATCCCTCAGCAGGAAAAAAATTAAAATAAAATAGCATCTATCTTGAATATATGTATATTTAATCATACATACGTACATATACATATATTACCTCTATACTAATAATTATATTAATATTTTAGTATAAGATTTGAAATGAACCCTATACTGATAATTAGGTTCATTTCAAATCTTATACTAATATAAAAGTTTTTAAAGGATAAGATAGAGATGAAAAAATATTTAATCTCAGAGTCAATAGAGTCAGTGGAATTTATTAAGTAGTAGATGAACAAAAGTAGATCTAAGGATAACAGTATGATAGGTGAAAAAGGGATTGGAATGAGGGTGATTAATTAGGAGGTTGTGACAATTCACAGAGAAGTGATAGGGACTTGAACAAGGTTGAAGATTTTGTGAATAGAGAGAAAGGGGATGAATGTGAGAGAGTTTATGGTGATAGATGACAAGATTTGGCAAATGTCTGGAAGGGGAAGGAGAGAGAGAATGAGACACTAAGGAAGATGCCAAAGTTTTGAACCTGGATGACTAGAAGGATAGTAGTAGCTTTGACTGAAATAGAGTTCAGAACAGAAATGAGTTTGATAGGAAAAATAAGGGGAATGAGACAGGATATGCAGCTCTTCCTAGTCTGTTCATCCTGTGTGATTCACTCCATTCCACTGAAAATGAAAGTTGGGGGGATGGTAAAGCCTGGGTTCTTACCAGACTCTGTCCTGGAACACAAAACCCACCCCTTCAGGAGTTCCCACCACAGGAATAAGAACTTGGAGTGTGGGATGTGAATGTAGAGAGTAATGTGACTGCTCAACTGTTGGCATGGGTTACTGGGATTGCAATTAGGTTTAACTGCCTATTTCCAGTAGAGAAGGGGAGAGGACTTGGAAAGCCAAGACTTAAAAGAGGGAACAGTAGGAAAGTGCTAAGATAATGAGGGGGAAAGGGATGGTCTGTTTGTGCTGGGAAAAACCTTAAGTGGGGAGGAGTGAAGATGGTGGGATATAACCCAACACATCAGTGGAAAGTATCTCAGTTTAAGTGATATGATCATCTCTGATGATATTCCTAAAAGGAGTCCAAGTTTTGTTCTATCTTTGTTTCATATTCTGAGATCTAGGCAAAGATGGTGATTTAATTAATGGCAGTAAGATTAGGTAAAGATGTTGATTGACAAAGAGCAGAGCCACTTCTTTCTCAGAAGAGAGAGGGAAAGAGTAAATATGAGTCATATATTGAGATATTTTAAGGGGAACAAGAATAGTAAACCTGAACTGGATAACCCCAATTTCCTTGACTTCCATTTTCCAAATTGCAGTTACCAGTTCAGAATGCTAAAGGCTAGCCCCCTAAAACAAATATTCCAAAGAACCTGCATCCTGGGGGGAGGGTTCGTCAAAGCTATATTGGCATTTAAATCATAAAAGCTCAGTCTTCACTGGGTTTCAGACAAAAAGAAGCATTTAGGTGTTAAAAAAAAACATTAAAAAAATTTGAAGTTCTCTAGTGAACCTGGGGTGAAGGGCTTCTTGTATATGGGGAGAACAAAATGAGCTCAGTGATTTGTGACCTGGAGACTGTGAATGAATTTAGCTGACAACAAGATCACAAGTAGATGTGAAGCCTATTTGGCAGGGTTAACAGCAGCAGGGAAGAAAGGTTACCGTCTTCCAACAAGGGCATAGTTCTTTCCTGAGCAGAGATGAAATAACAGTCAGCAAGTGAAGCCTTGAGGACTGGAGGCAGAAGATTCTCTAAGAGAAGCCATATGTACTATCTAAAAGAGAACCATTTACCTTTTTTTTCAAAGTATAAAAATTGAGTTCTAACCTCATGGTATAAATTACCTGCTTTATATTTCCTAGTGCAGCCCAAACACAATAGCTCAATGGTTTTGTCTACTGAACCCAGGAGCTTACTCTCCATAGAGTTTTGTAACATAGCTTTGATTGTAATTCCAGGGTCCGGTTTGTTCTCATCTTCATATCTCCAGTACCTCCCATAGTATTATTTGATTTGATGGGGGGGGGGGGGTTGTCTTTCTGACCAGATCTGTGATTTCATGGAATTCCCAGTGGGGACATTCTCTCTAACAAAGCATTATGTGTTTTAGAAGGAGACCTAGGGACATCTAGAGGTTAAATGATTTGCCCAGGGATGACGGAACCGGTGTCAGAGATGTATATAGTGTGTGCTTAGGGGTAACTAGGTGGCACAGTGGATAGCATACCAGCCTTGGCATCAGGAGGACCTGAATTCAAATTCAGTCTCAGACACTTAATAGTTTCCTAACTGTGTAGCCTTGGGCAAGTCACTTAATCCCATTTCCTTAAATAAATATATATATTTTTAAATATAGTGTGTGCTTTTTAAAAAATGCTTTGCTGACGTGGGGGTGATGATCAACCTTGATGGACTTGCTCCTTCCAACAATGCAACAACCAGGGACAATTTTGGGCTCTCTGCAATGGAGAATACCATCTGTACCTAGAGAAAGAATTGTGGAATTTGAACAAAGACCAAAGACTATTACCTTTAAATTAGAAAAAAAATGGTATCTTATTATGTAATTTTGCTATTTCATGCTCTATTTTCTTCCTTAAGGATATGATTTCTCTCTCATCACATTCAACTGAGATCAATGTATTCCATGGAAACAATGTAAAGACTAACAGAATGCCTTCTGTGGGGGTGGGGGGAGGGAAGCAAGAATAGGGGTAAATTTGTAAAACTCTAAATAAATAAAATCTTTCTAAAAAAATTAAAACTGCTGAATGAATGACTATGGTGGGTGACTAGAATGTTATTTGGTGAAACACAGAAAAGTTCCTCTTCAAAAAAAAAGAAAAAGAGAGGGAAGATGACAATAATTATAGGGAAATAATAACAGGTAAGAGAGAAAGAAGACCTGAGTTCTCACTTAGACTCAGTCCCTAGCTTTGAGTCTCATTTTACAAATTTATAAAATGATGGCACTGAACTAGTTGTCTCTTGCCAATTCTAAAACTGTAACCCATTATCTTAGTTTGTATGCATCATGGACCCCTTTGGTAGTCTGGTGAAATCTATGGACACCTTTTCAGAATAAGGTTTTTAAATGCATAAAAGTTGCATAATACACACACACACACACACACACACACACACACACACACACACACACACACACACATATATTGCAAGAAACCAAGTTCTTGAAAATGTATCATCTCTAACCCTATTTCACGAGTGGTATCTGAGTTCAGCCCTTACCCTGTGAATTTTAAAATTACTGTTCCTGGGAGAACAACAGGGAGCTATGAATATGGTCCAAACCATGCCCAAAGGTCATCAATTACCGGTCTAATAAACATATTGAACAAGTGGTCATCAGATCTCTTTGCCTTGCCTAAAGACTTGGTAAGACCCTTCCAGGAATTTCAGTAATGAAATTCCCTTCAGGTTCTAAAATGAATCCACCCTATGACTAATTTCAAGCCTCAGCCTTTTGTAATTATGGTGATTCCTGGGTATTGTTCTTTTTACATAGGCAGGCCCCAAAGTCAATCAGCCTTCTGGAGTCTTACTCAGGCCTCAGGCAAGAGACAAAATGTGCCCCAGGTAAAGTAAAGCAAACTCTTGAACAGCTTGGCAGCTCCCAGGGAAAAAAAAAATTGCGGCAAGGAGAATATTTAAGCTTCCTAATTGAATTTTAAAAACAGGGCAAAGCCTGGAGAAAGCATCATATTCAGTGATATTTCAGTATTTGAGAAAAAAAAAACAAATTCTGCTGAGGAATTTTCTGAATTCATACTAATTTCTTCAAGTTCCTTTGCCTATAAAAGGCTAAACTTCAAAAAAGACAGATTTGCAGGACCTGCTTTATAATAATGCCATGTCATGATGATGATGATGGAGATTGATTCCCCCATTGAGTGTATTAATTCAGGTGATTGTATTTATTCAATTCTGTAAACAGTTATTAAGTCCCATTCTTGGGTTAAGTGCCATAGACCCTAAAATAGATTTGGCACAAGAAGGCTGTGATCTTTTCCGGTAGGAGTTTTTAATCAATTGTGTGTGTGTCTGTGTGCAACTGTGTGTGTCTGTGTGTGTGTGTGTGTGTGTGTGTGTGTGTGTGTGTGTGTGTGTGTGTGTGTGTGTGTGTGTGTGTGTGTGTGTGTACTGTGGACCTCTCCAAGACCTGAAAAGAACTGGTCTCTACATCTCTAGCCATTGCAAACTTGCCCTTCTGCACTTGCTCATGGGTTCTGGTGATGAGGATGATGATGGAACATAGTGTCAAGAGGGCTGGAATTGAAGTTCAAAGAGCCTTGGGTTCAATTTCATCCTCCAGCATTAATCATGTGTTCAACTGTGCACTTTGGTTTCCTCAATTGTAATTGTAAAATAAGGACAGTAGGTGAAGCCTACCTATGCCTTCTCAGCATAGAGTTTGTGAATGCAAAAACTATAATAAATAGGAATATGAAGAAAACAAATTATATTGGAATATAGTTTTCAAAATATTTTTTAAAAAGCAAGTCCTTGAAATTATAGCATGGTTTCCCTCTTGAATAAATAATATATGGAATCAGTCCCTGACCAACAATGTTAATAATGTTTCCAAATAGACCACTGGCCTTGGACTCAAGAGGACAAGAGTTCATATTCGACTCCAGACACTTGACACTTACTAGTTGTGTGACCTTGGACAAGTCACTTAACCCTGATTGCCTTGCATCCAGAGCCATCTCCAGTCATCCAGATCCATATCTAGTCAATGGATCCAGATGATTCTGGGGGAGAAAGTAAGGCTGGTAACTTAGCCCAGCCCCCCACTCTCAAATCCAAATCACCTGCTTATCAGGGCATCACCTGCCTGATGTCATGGTCTTCTGTGAGAATGGAAGACAGACATCATCCCTTAGCTATGTGACCTTGGGCAAGTCATTTTGTCCCATTGCTTTGCAAAAAAAAAAAAAGATTGTTTCCAAATGGCATGAGGACGGAATAAGGGCACTATGTTATTCTGTGGATAAGGAATTAAACTCACAGTTGAAAGTAAGTATTGGGGGTGGCTAGGTGGCACAGTGGATAAAGCACTGGCCCTGGAGTCAGGAGTACCTGGGTTCAAATCTGGTCTCAGACATTTAATAATGACCTAGCTGTGTGGCCTCGGGCAAGCCACTTAACCCCATTTGCCTTGCAAAAAACTCAAAAAAACAAAGTAAGTATTCGTACTTTGTGTTTAGGCTTCATTTAGCAACTTCACAGTTTGCCTAGGTGCAGATTCAACTTCTGAAATATGTAATTGGATTTAACTTGTACGGCTTTATTATAATTTCATAAATTTGAGAAGTGGGGAGGGGGGCTCTTTTAATTTTTCACTCTTTTATTATGAATTTGACAAATGAGCATTTGTATATACAGAAAATTCTATAGAAAATGATGAGGATCTGTCATGCACAGTTTTAGGTTTTTTTCAGGTGTGTATTAAATATAACAAAACAGCATATTCTCCCCAAAACTTCAGAGAAGCCCAAGTTAAAGACCCCCTGCCCCTCCTTTAGGGAATGTAACAAGTTATATTTTTATAGGCCAGTACCAAGCGTACCTAGGTCTGTAAGAGAGGCAGAAGAGAGAATCAATCAAAATTCTTGAAGAAAATTTGAGAGGCAAGTCCAGAGAATCACAGCTTTCAGAGTTGGAAGATCTTTCCAAGAGCCGAAAAAGACTGGTCTCTATAATTCTCTAGCCTTTCTTCACTTGTTTATGGGCTTTAATGATCAGAACTATGATGGAACATAGTGTCTGGAGTTGAAGTTCAAAACCTAGATTTAAATCTCATTCCTCTAACACTAACTATGTATGTGACTATGAACATCATTTCATGAGGTACAAAATGGGGGTGAAAATATGTTTTTATGATTTTTTTTAAATTTATTTTTTATTCTCATTTTGTACAAATTTTTTTTACATTAATAAAATATTCTTGTTTACAAGTAAACAAAATACCCCTCCCCCCATGAATATAGATAGACTTGCTTGGAAGAAAAAAGTAAAGGGGAGAGAAAAAAAGTAAAATTAAAAAAAATAATAGTAATAATTGTAGGTATGGCCGGGTGGCACAATGGACAAAGCACGAGCCCTGGAGCCACGACAACCCGATCCCACATCCAGGCCCATAGACCCAAAAATCACCCAGCCATGTGACATTCAAGCCACCCGAACCCCACTGCCCTGCAAAAACCAAAAAGAAGAAAAAAAAAGACCCAAAATAAAATAAAATAGTAATAATAGTAGGGGTGGCTGGGTGGCAGACAGAGCATTGGCCCTTGAGCCAGGAGCACCTGGGTCCAAATCTGGCCCCAGACACCCAAAGATCACCCTGCTATATGACCCCAGGCAGGCCACCCAGCCCCACTTACCCTGTACCCTCCCCCAAATAATAATAACAAAAAATGTGCTTCAGTCTTTGTTCCAACACCAACAACTCTGTCATGGGTGGATCACGTTCTTTATGATAAGTCCATCACAAAAGTTACTTCCATATTTTTCCAATGTTGCCATTGCTGATCGCAACTCCCTCCTTTCTTATTTCTCCACTACCATGTACTATATTTTCTCTCTCCTTTCACTCTGACTCTGCTGTAGGGCCGCTGAGTGGCACAGCAGACAGATCCCTGGTCCTGGGGCCAAGAAGCCCTGAGCCCCCATACCACCCCTTAGGCCCAGAATCCACCTGGCCCTATGGTCCTGCATGGGCCTTCCAATCCCAGCCCCTTGCAAGAAGTAAAAAAGAAAATGTGTTATATCTGGCCACTCTCCCCCCATGGTCCATCCTCTCCTCCTTTATTCAAATCCCCACACCTTCCCCCTGCGACCCCCTCCTTCTTACTCCAGATGTCTATACCCCATTGAGTATATATGCTGTTTCCTCTCCTAGCCATCTCTGATGAGAGCAAAGGTTCCCTCATTCCCCCTTGCCTCCCCCCTTCCATATCATTGCAATAGCTCATTGTAATAAAAAAAAATCTTATTATGTGAAATATCTTGGCCTATTCCCCCCTCTCCTTTTTCTTTCTCCCATTCCATTTCCGTTTTTTTCTATTCACTCCATTTTTACACCATATTTTATCGTCAAATTCAGCTTTCTCCTGTGCTTCAACAATAAAAGCTCCCTCTACCTGCTCTATGAACTGAGAAGGTTCATATGAATATTATCAGTATCTTTTTTCTATACATACAGTTCATCCTCATTAAGTCCCTCATATTTCCCCCCTCTCCTTCAATCTCCATGCTTCACCTGAGTCCTGTATCTGAAGATCAAACCTTCTGTTCAGCTCTGGCCATTCCAAAAGGAACATTTGAAATTCCCTTGGTTCACTGAAAGTCCATCTTTTTCCCTGGAAGAGGACATTCATCCTTGCTGGGTAATTCATTCTTGGCTGCATTCTAAGCTCTTTTGCCTTCCAGTATATTGTATACCAAGCCCTACGAGCTTCCAATGTAGTTGCTGCTAAGTCCTGTGTGATTCTGACTGCAGCTCCACGATATTTGAACTGTGTCCTTCTGGCTGCTTGTAATATTTTCTCATTGACTTGGGAGTTCTGGAACTTGGCTATAATATTCCTGGGGGTTGGTTTTTTGGGATCTCTTTCTCGGGGGGGGGGATTGGTGGATTCTCTCCATTTCTATTTTGCCCTCTGCTTCTAGAATATCAGGGCAACTTTCCTGTAGTAATTCTTTGAAAATGATGTCAAGGCTCTTTTCCTGATCATGACTTTCAGGTATTCCAATAATTTTTAAATTATCTTTCCTAAGTCTGTTTTCCATATCTGTTGTTTTTTCAATGAGATATTTCACATTTTCTTCTAATTTTTCATTTTTTTTTTGTTTTGAAGTATTGAGTCCTGATTTCTGGTAAATTCATCAATCTCCCTGAATTCTATTCTTTGTCTGAAGGATTTGTTCTCCTCAGAGAGTTTTCTTATCTCTTTTTCCATCTGGCCAATTTTGCTTTTTAAAGCATTCTTCTCCTCCATAACTTTTTGAACTGTTTTATCCATTTGACCTAAGCTGGTTTTTAGCATGCTATTTTCTTCAGCATTTATTTGGATTTCCTTGACTAAGCTGCTGACTTCCTTTTCATGTTTTTCCTGTATCTCTCTCCTTTCTTTTCCCAGTTTTTCTTCCAACTCCCTCATTTGATTTTCAAAGTCTTTTTTGAGCTCTGTCATAGCCTGAGCCCAATTTCTGTTTTTCTTGGAGTCTTTAGATGCAGGAGCTTGTGCTTCCTCATCTTCAGACTGAGTATTTTGATCCTTCTTGGGCTCATTTGCAAAATATTTTTCAATAGTCTTCCTTTTGTTTCTCTGCTTGCTCATTTTCCCAGCCTGGGCCTTGGTTTGGGGTGCTTCCTGAGTTTTTGGGGCACTCCCACAAGGGTCTCAGTGTGTGAGGGTCTGTGCCCCCTCCTGGTCTGTGAATGACCATAAGTGCCCCCCCTCTGCCATGGGGCCTGAGGTGGGGGGGGGCGCTGCTGTTCTATTGGGGGGTGGCCTAGACTGGGATCAGGATCTGAATGTGGTCAGAGCCCCAGAGTCCTGTTCTGGGACAGAGGACAGAGCTTGCAGTTTCTCTTCACTCCCCTCCCTCAGCTCAATGGGCTCATGCCCTGGGGGCTCCTGCTTATGGGCTCCACCTGCTTCTGTTTCCTGGATCAGGGCTGGGGAAAGACCAAGCTGCTGGCTGTGTGCCCTGAGGGCTGGGCTCCACATGCTCGGTCTGGCAGAGGTCCCCCCTGTTCCCCCACTTTGTGCTGGTGCTCCCCGGGGTGCAGCTCAGGGGACTCCCCCACTGCTGTGAGCCGCACCTCCCAGCGCCCTGGGGCTGCCTCCGGGAGGCTGAAGTTCTTTCGCTGTGGTGGGCCACCCCTCTGGCAGGCCGCCCCTCCGACCCCGGGGAGCAGAGCCTTTCTGCTCTTTTCCAGGTTACCTTGAGTAGGAGAACTGCCTCACTGGGTCCCTTTGTGGGTTCTGTCTCTCAAAAGTTTAGTTAGAGTCCTTAGTTTATGAGTTTTTATCAGAGAGCTCCTAAGACTCAATCCCTTCATGTCGCCATCATCAGGGGTGAAAATATTGATAGCATTTACCTCAAAAAACTGTGCAAGTATTAAATGATAATATATGTGAAGCACTTTGCAAACCTTCAGGTCCCACAGAAATGTAAACCAGTATTATTATACAATGTGAAAATCATGACATCCCATGGGAATTTATCTCACATTTGAATAGCTCTAAATGCTAGTATTATTTTTTCCTCTTTAAATCTAGCAAAATGGTGCCTCTCTACAACTTTCTCCCAATGCTTCTATTTCTACCCACTGATACCAAGCAAAATAAGTTTAATCTATCTTCCATGCCTGACAGTCTTCTAATTACTTGAAGGCACTGTATTTCCCTTTTCAGGTATTTTCACTGTGTTTTCCTTTTCAGGAAATTTCTAACATCCTCTCCCATTCCTCCAAGGCTCCTCTATTGACATAGTGCCCACAGCCACATAGTCGGCCTATAGTTTCAGCATGGAGCTTCTCATTTACACTTCTGTTCTTGGAAATGTCTTCCAACTCCAAAAGTTATGATTCAGTGATCTTGACCCCTCAAATTTTCCTCAAGTATTTTGAATGGCTCTCTCTTCTACTACACAAGTAACAAATGCTTCAGATGGAATTCAAACCCAGATCCTCTGCTCCTAAGACACTGCACCCTAATTTATATGCCAACCTCCAGAAGCAAGTGAAGCAACCTCTCCTGGACCAAATCCATTACTAGGGTGAAACAGAAGCATTCCCTTATTTTTTTTCCTAATGAATATGAATAAAGAAGGGGTCCCCCCCAAAAGGAAGTAAACACCCTTCTTAGCAGACAACTCTAAGCAGAAAATATTCCCCTTTCCTCCTTCAGATTCTCATTCCTGGATCTCTTCTATAATCTTTTGGGAGACCCAGAATGGTTTGATGCTCATTGGCCCTGTCTCCATCCTTCCTATTGCAATGGCAGAGAGTCCAATTCCAACACCCAAATTTCTCCACTTTGCCAGCAGAACCAACAAAAGGTTTGGAAAAACAAGAGAGAGAAAATAATGTTAGGAGTAAATAAATCACTGAGGTGTGAAAGGAATCTCTACAAAGCATACATAAGACACTGGCCAACAAAGGGTAGGGCAGGGAAAGATGAACAGGAATAAGAGAAAAGCTGTTTTCCCGCCCTTCTCCAAAGCATAGGACTTGTCAAAGCCTAGGGAAGGAACTATTCTAAATTGCTAATCAATGTTAGATACTAACAACAGCAATAACTAATAACAAAGAAAGGATCACCTCTCCTCAGTGGTAATTATTTCTGACCCAGGTCTCCAGTAGGTACATCAAGACTTAGTTTAGCAGTTTCCAGTGATAATAACCCAAGATTACCAGAAATTCACAATGTTTGAAGAAATGGAAGGTGGTGGGGCACAGTGGAGATAGCAACTAGAAATACTTGTCATTATGAGCACATTGTGAATAAGGGGGTATCCACCCTCTGCAGCAATCTGGGTTGGATTTCAAGTGTTTGGCTTCAGCAAAACTTCTCCAGGGCAGATGAAGCATAGGCAGAATACATCAAAATTTCAGAAATAACAGAGTGTGAAAAATACATGTCTTATAAAGGTATCCAAATAATGGTGTGCTAGATAATAAAAGCTTTTCAAATCTGTAGGGCTAGAAGCAGTATTACTTTACCAGCCAGGAAAGTTGCCAGAAACTATAGGAAAGTGGGGGTTATCTTATCTGCCAGGATTATCTTGTCACATAGCAACATTCTGTGGCCTCCCTTAGCCCCATTAGAAGTCCCCCAAGAGGGGACCGTGTCTTAGCCTCTCAGACTTTATTCTGCAATCAGAAACTGTCCAAGGCAGTGAAGTGTGAATCAGAAGTATCCCATGCTGAATCTTTAGTCTGAATTTATGACCATGGGCACTATGTCTAGAGAGGTCCCTTGAAGGGATGGGGGAGGGTATATGCCAACCAAGTTTTGGCGTTGTTCTTCCCGTGTTCTAGTTTGGAAAATTATAATTTATAAGGAAACATGATGAAGTTCATTTAGGAGCTTCACAGTTTACATAGGTGCAAATTCAACTTCTGAAATATATAATTGGATTTAACTTGTTTGGTTTTATTATAATTTTATAAATTTGAGGAGTGCGGAGTGGGGGTTTTTATGTCTAGTTTCCAATGTCTTTTAATTTTTTCAACCTTTTTATTATGAATTTGACAAGTGAATACTTGTATATACAAAGAATCTACAGAAAATAATGAAAATCTGTTACACATAGTTCAGTTTTATCTTCAAATGTATAATAAATATAACAAAAGTTCAGAGATAACCAGATTAAAGACCCCACCCATTGACTCTCCAAAGCAACTTCCAAATCAAAGCTCCAACTTTCAAGTAGTACCTCATGATATGCCCTCCTTTGGGCTACAGAAGGGAACATTTTTAACTTATACTTACTTGATCATGGTTCCTGGGAGAATGTATTTGCTACCCAGTTGGTAAATTCTTTAATTTACCAGCCCATTGAGGTTTATGTAGCATCATTCCATTGCTCCTGTGTTACCACATTTAAAACATTAACATTAAACCTTGTTAAATAATAATGTAATCCTTTGAAATTTTATACCTTTTTGAAAAAACTTTAGTGAAGAAGCAATAATAAAGTAGATATCTTCAATTAGGGGATAGCTAAATAAGTTGTAATGCAAGAATGCAATGTAATGTCACTTTGCTATAAGAAGCAACAAAGGGTGAGCATAGTGAAACAATGCCTAAAATTCCTGCTAGTAAGAAAGATTACTTGGATTCGGGAATTTTGAATTGTACCAGTTCTGTCACCAATAGGATGATGATGATGATGATATTTGGCCTTCATTCTCAAAGAAGACCATGACAACAGGGAAATATGCCATGATAATCTCATGAATTAGATCTGAGTGAGAGGGACTGTGCTAAGCCATCAACCTCACCTTCTCTGGAGCCATCTGAGTCTAGTGCTCAGATATGGATTAGGACCACTGGAGATGGCCCTGGATGCGATGCAATCAAGTTGACTTGTCCAAAGTCATACAGCTAGGAACTGACAATTTTCTGAGCTGGATTTGAACTCCCATCTTCCTGACTTGAAAGCCTGTGTTCTATCTACCGCATCACCTAGCTACCCTTGTCACCAATTTGGTGAGTCACTGAAAGTTTTGGTTTGGGTTTTTTCCAGAGGGGAAGGGGGAGGAAATCTTGTTTATATGTTCATTCTTACTCTTTCTTTGAAGCCTATAATCTTTCTTAAAAAAAAAACTAATCTGAATGGACCTGAAGTGCCAGAGTCCCCTAAACATTGAGGAAACTCCATAGGTGGTTATTAGAATCATTGGCAAAGATCTGAGATTCTCTAAATGGCAGAGAACCCTGGGGCTAGGATGAACTGTAATACATTCAGCCTCCAGGCAGTAGGGGCTAGGATAATCATCATTATACTCATTTTTTTAACTGCTACAGGTGTGATCACAAAAGTTTAGAGACCTCTAATCTATATGATAGATAAAGTCATGTTGAATACACATACTCCCTGGTGACTTCCCCAAAACAATTCCTAACAATTTTCCCAACTAGAAGTCAATCATTTTCCTATGGGTTAGTAACCTTTTCAGAAAAACAAAATATAAGAAGTCAGTGCATTCACACTTATATGCCTAAAAAAGCCTGCCTGCATAAAAACACACACACACACACACAAACACACTTTTTGTCCCCAAGGATGAGGTTAGTCCCTATTGAAAACAAAGCTGTACATGATGAAAAACTCCATAAGTACCACTTGTACTAAAAAGGACTCAACATCTGGGACTGCAAGATAATTCCTCCTGGCTTTTGTGGCCATTTATAAGTTTGGCCCTTCTTGCACACACCAACAGTTGTTTTGTGAAGAGCAGGAAGTAGGATTTTATAGCTTGGCTTCTGGGAAGCACAGATGCTGCAGGCAGTGTCGTGTGGGTTGGTAAAGGCACTGGAAATGTTGGAAAGCATTCATTATCATCCTGCAGCTGTTCATTAGCCCACAGACTCGGTGTGCTAGCCGACTATGGGCCTGGCAGCCACTCAACTGCAGAGGAAAAGCAACCTAGGAGGTTTGTCAGGTGAAGGGAAGGGTACATGAAGATTAAAACCCAAAAAGGCAAGAGGCCAGTAGGTTCCTAGAGGGGCAAGTAACCATGAAAGCATGTGTGTGGGTATGTCTGCTCAGTTTTGCATCCAACGACATCTGGAACAGCCACTATTCATCCAGATGCTAAAAGACCTATTATGACTTTACCTTGTTGGGGGGAAGAGCAAAACAGGGATGTTTGGGTCATTGATCTCTAAAGCAGAAAAAATTTAAAGCTAAATAAGAAAACAAGAAGTTTACAAAACAATCATATGAGCTGGCAAAAGAACCTCTGCAGTGGGAAAGAATAGTAGTCTCATATCTCATCTTGGTGTGGAAGTGGCCCTACGTCCTTGGAGAATATGACAACTATGCACAAACTCCATAAAGTCTTACCAAAACGTAAAGTGAAAAGGGACCAGCCAACAATAGACTATATGTGGGTTTTCAAAAGGTCAGTGTAGGTAGGTTTCATAAGCAGAAGCTTGGCTACCTGGTTATGTATTAGAGGGGAAAGGCAGAAATTAATTCAAATTACCTACAGGATGTGGATGTCATGGATCCTTGAAGTAAGTTGGTGAAACATGTTTGGGCTTCTATTCTCAGAGATAAAAGTCATATGTTTAGAAAATAAAGAAAGTACAATCTGTGACACTGGTGGAGAGGAAGCATTTTAGATTTCAGCTCCATTTAGGATGCCTTCATCAGTCAGTGCTAAGCAATGAGAATCAAAAGCACCTGCCTTCAGAAAACTCATAGCCTAATGGAGGAAGCAACATACAGACAACTATGGGCAATTAAGATATGTACAGGATAAATTGGAGATAGTCAATAAATAATCTCATTGTCCCCTTGATAGCTCTGTGGGTAGAGTATAAAGTTTGGATTCAGAAAGACATGGGTTCAAATCCTGCTCCAGATATACACTTACTTTGTAATCTTGGGCAAGTCACTTAAGACATCAAGATGGCACAGCAGATAGAGCTCTAGACCTGGAGTCAAGAAGACCTAATTCAAAAGTGGCCTTAGACACTCACTAGCTGTATTACCTTGGACAAATCTCTTAATCTCCATTGTCTAGGTTTCTTCATTTGTAAAATGTGGTTAAGAATAGCATCTACCTCCTAGAGTTATTGTGAGGATGAAAAGAGAAAATATATATAAAGTGCTTTGAAAACCTTAAAGTGCTATATTGATATTACCTATCATTATTATTCCAATCATGAATGGTTCTCTAACAGATAGCTATACATAGATAGTAGAGGATTGAGTGGTGGGTCTAAAGTCAGGAAGACCTGAGCTCAAATTTAGCCTCAAACAAGGCTTTTGGCTTCTAACTGCCTCAGTTTCCTTATCTGTAAAATGGGAGTCAGAACAGCATATATCCCCTAGGGTTAGTGTGAAGATCAACTAAGATAATGATTGTAAAGTACTTAACACAATGTCTAGCATATAACAAACACTGTAAAAATGTTATTTTATTATTGTTATATTTATTATAGTATTTCTTTTATATTAGCAGTTTTATATTAATATATAACAATATAAACTATTATTTTTTATTAGTCACAAATTCCAATAAAATGACCCAGAATAGAACAAAAAAACCAATGACCTACACCAAGACCAACAGACTACTTATCTTTTGTTTACTTAGGAACAATTAGCGGTGCAGTGGATAGAGTTCAGGCCCTGGAATCTTGAACTGAGTTCAAATCCAGTAGTTCCTTAGCTGTGTGACCTTGGGCTAGTCACTTAATCCCATTCCCTTGCCAAAAAAAAACACAAGACCAAAACATAGATATTGTTTCTATACCTTCTCAAATTTGATTTCCTTTTACAATTATTCCCATTCCCATTCCACCATGAATATTTCTACATTAAAGGACTTCTTCAAATGCAGTCTCCTCCATGAAGCTTTATTGCCTCATATAATATCACACTAGCTCTTAGGGACTCTTAGAAGAAGAACCATAAGTTTTATCTGATGTATGATATGACAGGGGAACCCCAACTGGTGCATCACTATTGACCAATTGATCTTTAAGTCCTGTTGTCGATTAGGAATGGACAAAGTATTCTTCCTTGGACCTTACAGATATTGGTTGAGAACAAATCAAAATCTGAAAAAATGTTTTTAGAAAAGTTCTGTTGTTGTCCATCCTACATTCTCAAAGAGTTCCAATGACATCAGGAGAACAATGTCTTGACTTGCAAGTGAATTGGATCTAAGAAAAGCAGGCTTGTGAAAAGTCATCAGTCTCATCACTAGCAAGTCACGAAAAAAAGCTTATTGAGTCATTCAGCAAAGGGGAGAGAGCTGAAAAAAGTGGCTACTCCTCAAATCTCTAAGTTTTACTTTCTATAGAGTTCAGAGACATAAGGAAGCAATAGCTGATTCACTCACACATAGGCAAATCCACACACAAATAAGGCATTATATGAAATAGATGTAGCAATTTCTATTTGAGAACAAGGTATGTTGACTATTAGGCATGGAAGGTATCTGGATGATTATGTCCTGCACATCCTAAGTTGATTTAGACAAGTCTAGCTTTTGCTATCTAGGACCTAGGAATTTCTGATGAGGTTCATGATTAAAAACTGCTAATATGAACTCCTTGACAGTTGAGGTACTTCCAGAAAAGAGACAGTTTAAAAGCTGGGGACAACAGTCCTTTCCTATAATATGATTATATTATTATATCATTCTTAGACTGTCAGCAGTCTACAGACACATTATCAACAAAGAGCTTTTCACTTCTTGAACATCTGAAAAAAAGGGGTGATTTTTAGTCTGAATTTTTTTAATCTATGAGTCTGATGATTCCTACTATGTTTTTTTGCCACCTATGGAACAAGTCTCTATTTCTCCCTGTGTGTTTCCTGTGTTGATGCATCATCTTCCTTCCAGTCCTCAGACTCACAAATTAGGTGTTATCCTCAACTCATCACTATCTCTCACACCCCTATGTCCAATCTGTTGCCAAGGCCTGCTGAGTTCGCTTCCACAACATCACTGGCACACTCCCCCTTCCCTCTGATGATCTGCCACTCTTCCAGTGCAGGCCCCCATCACTTCATGCCTGTAGCATTGCAACAGCCTGCAGGTTGACCTGCCTGTCACGTCTCTCCCTATTCTAGTGCATCCTCCATGCAGCCAGCAAAATGATTTTCCTAAGGGACAGATCTAACCATGGCTCCCCCAACTTTACTAATCCCCAGTGATGCCCTATTACTTCCAGGATCATATGCTCTGTTTAGTATTCTAAGCCATTTATAACCTAACCCTTTCCTGCCTCTTCAGTATTCCTACTTACTTACAACTTACCTCCATCACACACTTTTTAAACCAATGAAACTGCCTTCCTGAGTTGTTCTGCAAACAAAAGACTTATCTCTTGACTCTGAGCATTTCATTGATAGAGCTGTACCCCTCCTTATCTCCAATTCAGGCTTCCCTGGCTTCCTTCAAATCTCCATTAAAATCCTAGCTTCTGCCACAAGTCTTAACTGATTCCTCTCTTTTTTAAGATATCTTTAAATTTTTTAATTTTTTTAATTTATGGAATAAAGCAAGCACTTCCATAACATAAAAATAATAAAAAAGATGATTGCATATGAAACTGCAAAGTTATTATGTACAACTTGCTATTCTTTTAAACATAAAGTTATTTTTATGATGTACATTTCTTTTTTTTCCCTTCCCTCACCCCCAGCCCTAGAGATGGTGACCAATAAGAACAAAAATACTCTGGGTTGCTCTTATTAGAAGATGTTCATGTTATGGTTGCAACAGATGGGTGTACTCCAGAGGTATTGTCCTTTACAATCTGGCTCCAAACTATCTTTTTTTAGCTTTATTCTAGATAATCTCCCCCCTCACAAACTGGATATTCCTTCCTGTCTACCTGGTTTATTTGCTATTACCCAAGAATGACATTCCATCCTCAGCGTTTTTGCATAAACTCTCCCCATGCCAGAAATTCTCTCTCCTCACCTCCATTTTACTGAATCCCTCACTTCTTTCAAAGATACCATCTACAAAAGGACCTCCTCAATCTCATTAATTCTTGTACCTTCTCCCATCTTCAAATCACATTCATATATATATATATATATATATAATATATATATATATATGTATGTATTGTATTTTGTATTTATTTATTAGTATATTGTTCTCTTCAGGACTATTTTATTTTTGGTTTGTATCCTAAGTATCTATCCAGTCAATGTAAGGGACTGGAATAAAATAGAATTTTACAAGTAAGGACATTCATTTTTGTGGTCTGCCTCCAACCTATCTTTCCAGACTATTCTCACATGACCACCATTCTCATATCCTAATTAAAGATATCTTCTACCCTCACCCTGACCTGTCTGATTTCCAGGATCTTATCCATACTGTCCTCCGTTCTTATATTCTTGAACTCCCGTCATCTCTATCTGGTAAAGCCTTCTCCCCTGAGACTCAATTTGTAGCCCATCTTTTCCTTGGAGATTTGTGATCAAAGTGATCTCACCTCTTACATCAATACCTCAATTAGCAAGCATTTACAGTGCTATGGACTGAAGATGCAAAGACAAAAATAGGTTCCTCAACGAATTTACAATCTAGCCAGGGAAATAACATACATACAAAGTTATTTTTAAAAAATAGATACAAAATAGTTTGGGGTGAAAGGCACTAGCAGGTGGAAAAGCTTCATTTAGAGAGCTAATTCTTCAAAGAAAAAGGAGTTTGACAATGCAAGGATGAGGAAGGAGTGTATTCCAGACTAGATGCACAACCTGTGCAAAAGGACTGTGGAATATCATTTACAAAGAATGTTCCTATCACTTTCTTTTTATTAAAATTATTTATATTAATGTCTTTCCAAGGGATTTTTCTCTATAATTTCCTCAAATCTAGACAATCCACAAAACATTAAATCAATTCTGATTTGTTGCATTTTCTAATTTCCAAGATATAAATGCTCACACTGAAAATTGACAATTAGTACGACTAAGCCAATAGAGGCAGCCTCCAGCACACCCTTCCACTAGAACCCAAAGTAAAGAGAACCTCTCTAGATTTTAAAGGTATCTAGGGGAGCTCTTTCTACCTTGTCCCTCAGCATTCTCTCACTCACATAGTTCTTCAATTTATTTATTCTGAAAACTTACTTGAATTTTGGTCTCTTTTTCCTTATTAGAAGTACAATCTTTGGGGCAATGAATAGAGAACCTCTGGAGTCAGGAGGACCTGAATTCAAATCTGAACTCAGACACTTAATAATTGTCTACCTGTGTGGCCTTGGGCAAGTCACTTGAGACCCACTGCTTAAATAAAAATTTTTTAAAAAGTTAAAGTACAGTCTATCTTCATCACCTCCCAAAGACACATATACATTTAGAAGATATGTTTTAGGGAAAGTCATTCATGTTTCCAAAGACCTGTACTGCCTATGCCTATACATCTTTTTCTCATATGCTGGGATTTGGATCTTCTCAAGAAAGAGAATTCCTCTTTTCTCCTCTTCTCCTCAAGTTTCAAGACAAAACTATTTTCTCTTATGAGTAGTTTTTCCTCCATTTCACAAAAGTTCCCCTTTTTGTCATTTTTCTATTTTTATATTGTTTTTGTGAGTATGACCCATTTCTGATGATTATCTGTGATAAATCCTTCCGGCAATGAGAAACTCAGTGATGAGAAACTCCACTATTCTAACTGGTGTTGATATTTGGCTGGCTTTTAAAAAAATTTATGTTAAGCAGGTTTGCAAGTTCACTTTAATTGAAAGGAAAAAAGAATATGCAATTAAAAAGGTGTTTTAAATTTATTTTTAAGTGGAAATTAATAGAATTATCTCCACAAAAGCAGGATAATAAAGCATGTTTTCCATTTAAAAATTACCAGTAATAACTCATGTTACTATAGCAGTTTATGCTTTTCAGAGTCTCTTTAAAATGACAATCCTCTAAGGTGGGTAATTCAAGTATTATTATTATTATTACTATTTTGCAGGTGAAGGGAATGAAAACTTAAAGAATCATTTTCCATGGTTCCACAGCTGCCTTCAGATCAGGATTTGAACACAGCTCCTGATTGCAAATTCATGGTGATTTTCTACTAAGTAGACTTTCAAGAAGTGCAATATAGGCTATAGGCTAAAGCACTTCACCCTGTTGTCATTAGCAGAATGATACACAACCAAAGGGTGCTGAGTTGTTTTGTACCCAAAAGTCTGTATCTAAGAGGCCAGAGATCATGGGTTTTAGAGATGGAAAAAAAAATCTTCTATTAGTTCAGTCACTGAATTCTAATACCTTTATTTTAAAAAGAGGGATTTATCGAAAGTTAAATAGGGAGTAAGTAGCAAACCCAGAATCTAAATCCAAATTCTCCATTGGTCCTCTCCACATTACATGCCTTCTGCAGCTACCTATAGACAGCTGATGGCACAATGGATGGAGTTTTAGACACCTGAAGACCTGAGTTCAAATCTAGTACCAAATGATCTGCTTCAGTTTCCTCATCTGTAAAATAGGGATAATAATTGTATCTGCTTCATTTGATTCTTATAAAGATCAAAGGAAATGATATTTGTAAAGTAAATAACACAACACATGGTAAATAGTAGGAGCTTAATAAATGCTTATTTCCTTTCTTCTTCTCAGAGTCTTTATATCATGTAGCCATCACAGCATTCAGTCTAACTAGGACATAAAGATATTTCCCTAAAAGCTCTTACATTTGAATTGTATTTTTACAGTACTACAGTTGGAGGGGAAATAGAGGAGGGGGTCATGATCTTAGATCTAAAAACATAGAATAAATTGAAATCATAAGTTAATCCTAAATCATCACATCTTTTCATTCATAAATCACAATACTTCATATTGGGAATCTTCTACAGATGGAATATGGCTCACTTCTTGACTTCAAGAAGCTTAATAACCTAGTAGGGTTGTATATGGTTATTGCTGTTCAGTCATTTCTTTTACTTTTTGTGAATAAGTGTTAATATAGTGGAATGTGATAAATCAAAAAAAGATATAAACAATGTGCCCTAGGATAATATCGAAAGGGAAAGGTCATTTTTAGTTAAAGAAACAAAGGTTTCAGGGACAAGGTGACATTAGCTCTTTAGCATTCACAGATATTCCTAAAAGAGATCCTCCTTGTCATCCTATCACTCAAAAATTTTCAGTGGCTCTCTATTACCTGTGGTATAAAATCCAAAATCGTTGTCCTGACATATAAAGGTTCCTACAATCAATTCCACCTACCTGTCTAGTTTTATTTCCTATCCTTCACCTACATATAGTCTTCATTTCAGTCAAACTGGCCTGCTCACTGTTCTTCCTCTATAACATTGCATCTCTGACTTTCTTTTTAGAAAGACTTTCACTTACTGCTTCCATCCCCACTTCATAGAAGAATCTCGACTTTCTTTACAGAGATATCTGGGGTACCAGTACAATTATTAGTACCACCTTCCTCTTGAGATTATTTAATATTAAGATCCGAGATTTAGAGCCAGATAGACAGCACCTGGTCCAATCCTTTCATTTTAGAAATGATAGCACTAATCCTTTGGTCTAGGTCACACAAGTGAAAGTGTCAGGATTCAAATCAAGTTCCTCTAACTGAATTTCCATTGTTCTTTCTACTTTACCAACTATGCTCTATTATCACCATTGTTTTTGGTGCATTGTTTGTTCTTCCTTCTTGAAGAGGGATGTGATGCCATGATGCACAAGTGAATGGGATTTAGTGAGAAGGGTATGTGCAAAGACACCAACCTCATGTTCTCCTCCAGAGTCATCTAGGACCAATGGCAAGATAGGAATCAAGAGGACTAGAGATGAACTTAGATGTGGTGAGAGACTGGTCTTTTTAAGTGAGGGTCTTTAATAGGTCTTAGTTTGGCTGAGGCAATACCCATTCATTGATCGAGGATAGACAAGAAAGAAATGAAGCAAAGAATGGCATTTTTAACCTTGGGAAAAAATCAATCTGGTAGGGGAGAAGACCTTCTGGGTTTCTGGCCAAAACAGAAAAAATTTCCATTTACATTCACTTAGAGTCAATTTGGATCCAAACAATGACCAACTGAGGACTTGTTCTGGGACCTATTGTTGACCAATTAATGAGAGCCTACTTGTTTATATAACGGAAATAAATAGCAGCATCTTCCTTCCACCCACCTTGGCTAAACCACAAACCCAGGAGAGCTGAGGGAGGGTGCGGAGGGGGTTAATAATTTATTTCAATCATATTTGAGTTGTTGAAGAATCTCCTCGCTTAGGACTTTGAAGGCAGGAATTTTAGCTTTTTCTCTTTTAATTCCCAGTGTCTAACATAGCACTTTGCCCATAGTAGTAGGTATTTAAATGCCCTGTTGAATTAAATTCACATCTGAGCTAGAAGAGAAGGATTTAGACTCATGATACTAAGGAAAAAAATAAGAGAGGAAAGAGTAGAACTGGCAGAAAGTATTGGTCTGTCAGAATCTATCCCTTCTAAAAAAGAAAATTTTCTTTGTGAGTGGGAGGGTAGATGGTCCCCAGGGTCTCCCAATTTCAAAGAGTCTAATTCTGGCACTTAACAGGTTAAAGGGGGGATTTACAAGGACATATCTCTTTCCCTGAAACATCAGGCAGTCCATATGTACACATTTCTCTCCACTAAGACCTAATTTTCCACCATTTGCCTTGATTTGCAGTTTCCTTTTCCCCATTTCCTTGATTTAATGCCCAATTATTTTTTGTCCCATTGCCAGTAAAACAAAATATTTCATAACCACTTCTGTGGGGTTTTTTGGACACTGTTTTAAATACATGACTTACACCTCTTGTATCACAGAATTTAGAAAGATCTAGTGAACACATAGGGATGAATACTGCATTTTTCACAGCAAGTTGACCTGAAGTTGGCATTTACAAGTGTTGTGCCAACTTTGGAGGGGCCCCCCAGACTTTTTCAGTCTATCTTCCATTCCGAAGACAAAGGCACAAGTTGACAGTATCCACATCAGAACCAGATTTCTATTCCCCCACCTCTCTCCCCAACTCCCTCGCTTTTCTTTACCCACAACTGCCAGCATCCTTTCCCTCCCCTTTCTTTCTCCTTCCTAGACAACCTGCCATATTGGAAATATCAGTGAGTGGAAATCAAGAGGTTGGATATTAGTTTTCATTCTGCCACTGACTAGCCTTTAGACAAGTGATTTAAATCTCTCTTGAATCCCCTCTTCAAATTTCTGGATTTAACTCCATGATCTCAAAGGTCCTCTCTAACCATAAAAGTCTAGGATTTCTATGAAAATGAGAAAATAAAGGGCATCAGGACCCCTCAATGCTAGAGATGTGAGTTGACTGGGCCACATGTGTTCCCAACATGAATGTATGTTTCTCCTTTTAAGTGTATTCTATATATGGATGCCCATTCTTTCCACCAAGATTGTATGTGTTTGCTGGAAAATGTACCAGATTTATAGAGATGTCTTGCAGCTATTGATCATGCTATACCATTCAATAAATGTTGTTCCTTTGCAAACACAGACAAAAGTCTAAGATTTGTGTGATTCTCCTTCAACATGCTGAAAATGGAGGCCAAAACACCCTCAACCAGGGCCACATAGCAACCCCCCAAAGCTTAGATACTCTTCTGATTGTCATCAATCTTTGTAGAGGGAGAAAGTGAACTCTGACCTGTAAGTAAAGTCTGTTGTTCATTCCTTTCCCATTCTTCATGGTCCCATTTGAGGATTTTCTTGGCAGAGATATTGGAATAGTTTGCCATTTCCTTCTCTAGTTCATTTTACAGATGAGGAAATTGAGGAAAATAATGTTAAGTGACTTGTTCAGGGTCACACAGTTAATTAGTGTCTAAGGTCAGATTTAAGCTTATGAAGGTGAGTGGTGCACTATTCCCTGTACCACCTAGCATCCTACACTCTTTAAATTATCTAATATTTTTAAATTTGCATATGGATAGAAGCGAAATTTTCATCTCTTCTATTCCCCAGTCTTTTGAGAATAAGACATCCTTATTTCCATCATTCCTCAGGAACCCTGATTCTGTCCCTCCAAAAAGCATTATGTGGATAATGTTTAGTTTTTTAATGAAATGAAATAAAATGGCAGTTCTGAAAAAGCTTTTAAAAATTATGTACTGTATAGAAGAGTCATAGAGTTGGGGAGAGGTGGAGCCAAGTCCTACTGATTCAGAAGAGTTAGCCGTTAAATTTTATTTTCTTTTTTTTTTTTAGGTTTTTGCAAGGCAAAATAGGGTCAAGTGACTTGCCCAAGACCACACGGCTAGGTAATTATTAAGTGTCTGAGACCAGATTTGAACCCAGGTACTCCTGACTCCAAGGCCGGTGCTTTATCCACTATGCCACCTAGCCACCCCCTGTTGAATTTTCAATATGGACATCATCAAACCCTTAAGTCATGACTTGATTTTATGTTTTACTTAGTTTGACTACTTATACTATTTTACTACTTTACTACTTACTTACTTATGTTTAGATTTAAGAAAGTGAAACTGGGGGAAAAGTTAGTAAGGCAGATAGTGCTTAAAAGCATGCCCTAAGGAGCAGCTAGGTGGCACAGTGGATAGAGCACTGGACCTGGAATCAGGAAGACCTGAGTTTCAATTTGAATTCAGACACCTAATAATTACCTAGCTGGGCAAGTCACTTAACCCCATTACCTTGCCCAAAACAAGTGTGCCCTAGACTTGAGTTCAAATCCAATCTCAGATACTTACTAGCTGTGTCACTTCACCCCAATTCCATCCCCCCCCCAAAAAATGTCCTTCACATTTGATGTGGGAAGGTGGGAAAGAAGCTGATTTTCATGGTGCATGCCTGCCCAAAGATTTCTTGGCAAAAATTTTGTTGATACTTTTCCTTATGTAGCCAGTTGTATCTGCATATAAAGGAAAATGGAAAGCAGTTAGACTAGTAGAGAAAGGGAGAACAAAAGAGATTTGGATTTGAAAACTGTAGAACCTGGACCAGTAGAGAAGTATTATAGTTTCTAGTCAAATATTCATTCTCTGGCTGACCTTTGGTCTCACCTGAGATTGAAAATTAGAAGTTAGATGGCATGCTCACTACAAGCAAGGCTGAGGTCTAGACAAAGGAACCCAAACCCCTAGCTAGGAAAGGAAATCCAAAGAAGGAAAAAACTAAGCTTGAGGACCTGAGTCAGATGAAAAGACTGCTTCTTGTTATAAAGAGGTTGGTCCTTAGGATGGAGAATTGTCTCCCATAAAAAGAATCCAAAGAAATAAGACAATGGAGGTATGGTGCAGCTGCTAGAATAAGAATTTTCTGTTCTTTCTAAATCAGCTATGAAAAACATTATAATCTGGACTTTACGCTGAGAGAGCACAGCATCTCAGCAAGAGATAGCCAATGATTTCAACAGAACCAGAAACTGGAAGCATTGGAGTGTCCAGCCAAGAAGCTTCTGACAGAAATGGCACATCCAGTAGAGTCGTATCTGGAGAAGGCGTGGCCAGCGGAGCATCTATTAAACTCTATGAGTCTAACCATCAGGAAGCAGCATCTCATTATGGGGACCATGCAACCTTCTATACAAGATCCAAAAGAGATGACAGGACCAGTGAGGAACAGGACTTGTATGAGCAGTGCAAGGGCCACTGGATGATTCCAGCAGTCCAACAGTAGCAGATAGGAGAGATACCCCTCTCCCAATGTGGTCTTTATCTTGGTTCACTAGTCACACTGATGTGTAAGCTAATGTGTAAACGTAGATAGGCTTGTGATAAAGACCAATGACTATTGGTGAAGTGTTTTATTCCTTCAAAATGTTTTATTATTACTTTTTTCACAGTGCCACTTTACAAAAAGCCTTTGTTTTGAACAAATTGTGTCTTTTGATTCACATGAACCATGATTGCAAATAATATGGACCCTTGGAGTAATTTACACCTATAACAGTCATTCCACTCTGGTGGAATGCCTCGGATTTGGGGATTGCCCTCAGATTCTGTGTTTTTTAATAAGTAGGGATATTAACTGTTTAAAAAAATCCATATTTCTCATTCCAATGATTTTTAGATGCCTTTAAAGGATGTCTGCCAAGGTAGCCTTCCTGATCTTGTTTTTGATTCTACTCCACCACATATCCACAAGTGAAATCATAGAATCATAGTAAACTCTGCAAAATTGGTCCTTAAAACTGCAAAGGACATTAGGAGCCACTGAATTCAGCCTCTTTACAAAAAAGGAAACTGAGGCAAAGAGAAGCTATAAAACTTATCCAGGGTTACAGCTACTAAATCCCTGAGATGTGATGTGAGGTCAGGTCTTCCCGACTCCAACTTCAGTATTCTCTACATTAATAGACACTACCTCTATCATTGAGTAGTGTAGCAAGAGCAGCATAATTCCTTAGAAATTTTTGATAATTATCACCAAGTTCTAAAAATATGTTTAATTTGAAATTTTGAGCCCAGTCAAATTTGGGAGAATATTGCTCACTCCTTGCAGAAGCTCTGCAAAATTGGCCCTTTTCCATTTTTCAGTTTCAGCTTGACTTCCTCAAGTCAGTCCAACACTTTTGTCCATCTTCATGCAGAGAAAATGAGGTCATCCATTTACATCAATTGCTCCATGTAGCTTGTTTCACCAAAACCCTTCTCCATAAGTCAATGAGATGTGGCAGATGCCTCCAAGGTGCCTTCGAGCATATACTGAAACTCACAAAATTCCACTGGTCAGATGAGAGCTATCTTTCCCTTGCCTTCCTCAGCCATCTGGTAGCATCCACTGCCCCCTGGTTACTTGTAAATAGCCTGAGGAATCTTGAAATCCTTGCCTGTTATCTTCTACCACTATAGTTCTCTTATTCATAGTCCAATAGTTTAGACATATCCACACCTTCCCAGTCATTTTTTCATACCACTATTATAGGTGATACCTATGGATTGCTAGATTTATAGAATCACAAAAATCAGTAGATTAATGTATCAGTGGCCATTTAATCCAATCCATAGACAATGAATTTAACATATCCTTTAACATATCCAACAGAGACCATCCAATCTTTTCTTGGAGATAACAAGGAAAAGAAGCTTGCCATTTCTCTATATAGCCCATTCCACTTGATCACTCAATGCCATTGGCTCCTCAAATTGTCAGACAGCTTTTCTTTGTCTCAAGCCTACATAGGCCTCTTTCCAACTTCATCCCCTACTCCTGGTTCTAAACCTTTTGGGTTCAAATGGAACATATCTAGGCCCTCTTTCAGATGGCAAATCTTCAAGTACTTGAAAATAACTACCATTTTGCCTCTGGGTTTTCTCTTCACCAAATTAAATATACCCGGTTTCTTCAGTTGGTCCTCAGCTAGGTAGCACAGTTGGAAAGAGTGTCAAGCCTGGAGTCCAGAAGATCTGAATTCAAATACAACCTCATATACTTAATAGCTGCATGACTCTGGGTAAGTGATGTAACCCTGTCTATCTCAGTTTCCTCATCTGTAAAATGAGCTGAAAGGAAATGGAAAAGGACTCCAGGATCTTTCCAAAAAAAAAAAAACAAAGTCAAATAAGGATCAGGGAGAGTTGGACATAATTGAAAAGACATAACATGGACTCAAGACCTTTAGCCACACTGATTACCTGCTCTGAATATTTTTTAGCTCTTCAATGTTTTCAAATGAATATATATATATATATATATATATATATGTATATTAAATGGCCAGATAATGGCCCACTTTATACAACCCAAGATCAGGTTGATACCTTACATCCAACTTGTAGGCCTGTAGGAACCCCTGGAATCTTTTAGAACAATAACAATTGCTATCTCGATATTTTCTACTTTGGATGATTTTTTTTGTACCCAAGGGTAAAGCTTTACTTTTATTCCTATTAAATTCCATCTTAATAGCTTTAGCCCAGTATTCTTTCCAAGTATCTGTAAACAAAGAGACCCAAAAGTCAAATCTGGTATTTTTTTGTATAGTCCTTAGCGAAGAATGTTTTTTACATTTTTAAAAACAAAAAAATAACTTCACTTTAAAATGTAAAAATTGTTCTCAGCTGTGGGCTTGGTCTAAAGCCTAGTTTGCCTGATGCTTGTGCTACCTTTTTGGATCCCATTTCCATCATCTACAATGTTAGTTTTCCCTCCTACTTTTGCGTTATCTGAAAATTTGATGAACTGACTATGCTTTTTATCCACATCATTGATAAAAAATGCAAAACAGTAATGAGCCAAGCACAGTTTCCTGTCATACCAAACTAGAAATCTTCTGTCTTGTTGATACTGAAATATTTATAGCTATTCTTTGATGCTAGCCACCCATTTAGGTCTAAGCCCATCAGAGTGCTTTACCATCTAATCCATATTATCCCATCTTCTTCACAAATAGAATGGAATAATTTATCAAACCCTTTTACAAAATCTAGGTAAACAGCTATAGATCCACCACATTCTGCTCAATGGCTAGTTTTACCATTCATTATTAAAAGAAGGCATATTGGCCAGGAGTTGTGAACCATGATTACAAGTAATATGGACCCTTGGAGTGTCCAACTCTGTGGCCTCATTTGGAGTTTTCTTGGCAAAATTACTGGAGTTGTTTGTCATTTCCTTCTCTAGCCCATTTTACAGATGATGAAACTGAAGTAAACAGGGTGAAGTGACTTATCCAGAGTAACGTAGTTAGTGTCTGAAGCCAACTTTGAACAAGAAGGATGAATCTTCTTGATTTCAGACCCAACACCCTTTCCAATGTGCCACCAACTTACTCTGACTTCCACCTAGTTAGTATCATACACCTAAAGACCTACGAAATCCACTAGTCTACTAGTTTTGCAGGTGAAAAAACTGAAACTCAAGAAGGTAAAGTGTTTTCCTTAAGCTAAATCTATGCTGGTAAACATTTAAAAACTATCTCAGAAAAAAGATGCATATGAAACACTTTTAAGTTTAATGGGTATTTTTTTGTAATAAAGAAAAATCTTATTATATGAAATATCTTGGCCAATTCCCCCTCTCCTTTTCTTTCTCCCATTACATTTCCCTTTTTTCTATTGACTCCATTTTACACCATATTTTTATGTTCAAATTCAGCTTTCTCCTGTGCTTCAACTATAAAAGCTCCCTCTACCTGTTCTATTAACTGAGAAGGCTCATATGAGTATTATCAGCATCATTTTTCTGTACAGGAATACATGCAGTTCATCCTCATTAAGTCCCTCATATTTTCCCCCTCTCCTCCAATCTCCATGCTTCACCTGAGTCCTGTATCTGAAGATCAAACCTTCTGTTCAGCTGTGGCCATTCCAAAAGGAAAATTTGAAATTCCCCTGGCTCATTGAAAGTCCATCTTTTTACCTAGAAGGGGACATTCAGCCTTTCTGGGTAGTTGATGCTTGGCTGCATTCTAAGATCTTTTGCCTTCTGGTATATTATATTCCAAGCCCTACAAGCTTCCAATGTAGTTGCTGTTAAGTCCTGTGTGATCCTGACTGCAGCTCCACGATATTTGAACTGTGTCCTTCTAACTGCTTGTAATATTTTCTCTTTGACATGGGAGTTCTGGAATTTGGCTATAATATTCCTAGGCGTTGGTTTTTTGGGATCTCTTTCTCTGGGGGATCGGTGGATTCTCTCCATTTCTATTTTGCCCTCTGCTTCTAGAATATCAGGTCAATTTTCCTTTAGTAATTCTTTGAAAATGATGTCAAGGCTCTTTTCCTGATCATGACTTTCAGGTATTCCAATAATTTTTAAATTATCTTTCCTAAGTGTGTTTTCCATATCAGTTGTTTTTTCAATGAGATGTTTCACATTTTCTTCTAAGTTTTCATTTTTTTTTTTTGGTTTTGAAGTATTGAGTACTGGTTTCTTGTAAATTCATCATGCTCCCTGAGTTCTATTCTTTGTCTGAAGGAATTGTTCTCCTCAGAGAGTTTTCTTATCTCTTTTTCCATCTGGCCAATTTTGCTTTTTAAAGCATTCTTCTCCTCCATAACTTTTTGAACTGTTTTATCTATTTGACCTAAGCTGGTTTTTAGCATTCTATTTTCTTCAGCATTTTTTTGGATTTCCTTGACTAGGTTGCTGACTTCCTTTTCATGTTTTTCCTGCATCTCTCTCATTTCTTTTCCCAGTTTTTCTTCTAATTCCCTCATTTGATTTTCAAAGTCTTTTTTGTGCTCTGTCATAGCCTGAGCCCAATTTCTGTTTTTCTTGGAGTCTTTAGATGCAGGAGCTTGTGCTTCCTCATCTTCAGACTGAGTGTTTTGATCCTTTTTGGGCTCATATGCAAAATATTTCTCAATGTTGTTCTTGTGTCTCTGCTTGCTCATTTTCCCAGCCTGAGCCTGGTTTTGGGGTGCTTCCTGAGATTTTGGTAGACTCCCACAAGGATCTCAGTGTGTGAGGCTCTGTCCTCTCTCCTGGTCTTTGAATGACCATATGTTCCCCCCCCCCCCCCGCCATGGAGCTGAGGTGGAAGGGACCGTGCTGTTCTATTGGGGGGGGGGGGCCTAGACTGTGATAAGGACCTGAATGTGGTCAGAACCTCAGCATCCTGTTCCAGGGGCAGAGCTTGGCAGTCTCTCTCTCTCTTCGCTCCCCTCCCTAGGATCAATGGGCTCATGCCCTGGAGGCTCCTGCTTACCCACCTGCTTCTGTTTCCTGGAAGTGGGCTGTGCACTGGCCATGCTGCTTTCTGTGTGCCCTGGGGGCTGGGCTTCACATGCTTGCTCTGGCAGAGGTCCCCCAGCTGTTCCTCCAATTTATGCCTGGTGCTCCCCGGGGTGTAACTCAGGTGACTCCCCCGCTGCTGTGTTCCATGGCTCCCAGAGCCCTAGGGCTGCCTCCAGGAGGCTGAAGTTCTTTTGCCCTGGCGGGCCACCCCTCTGGCGGGCCGCCCCTCCTACCCTGGGGAGCAGAGCCTTTCCTGCTCTTTTCCAGGTTACCTTGAGTAGGAGAACTGCCTCACTGGGTCCCTCTGTGGGTTCTGTCCCTCGAAAATTTAGAGTCCTTAGCTTGTGAGTTTTATGAGAGAGCGCCTAAGACATGATCCGTTCTTGTCGCCATTTGGCTCCACCCCCTTAATGGGTATTTTTAATGGTTTCCCCATTACTTTATTAAGTATAGACAAACAACAAAGCACTAAACTGATCCCTGATTTAAAGCATTGGCAGATTTCTGATAGAAGTTTAACTATCAGCTCTTGCAAGTCAATTTGATCTGGTTCTAGCCCCACTGCCCAGCCCCAAATTAGACAGTCAGAAGGAAATTCGTTTTGAAATCAGTTTTTGCAAATACAGTGTTATTTTTGCTATACTCTTCTCCCTCCTCCTCCTCCTCTTGAATATGGTTTCTGGGGTCAAAAAGAAGAAACAGAAATCCACTTCTACATAACAGTGTCTCAATTACATGAAAACTAGTAGTTGTTCTCCACCTCCCCCCCCAATCTCAAATTTTTCTTATCCAGGGTAAATATCTCCAATTTCCTCAACTAATCTTTGTGGCATGACCCTGTACCACTTTACCATGCTAGTGGCCCTCCTATGGATACTCTCCAACTTATCCATATACTTTCTTTTTATTTTGAAAGACAATGGGGTTAAGTGACTTGTTCAAAGTCACACAACTAGGTAATTATTAAGTGTCTGAGATCAGATTTGAACTCAGGTCCTCCTGACTCCAGGGCCAGTGTTCTACCCACTGTGCCACCTAGTCACCCCCTAAATCTAAGATTTTACATTTAGTCTTATTAAGCCTCATCTTATTGGAATCATCCCAATTTTCAAGACTTTTTGACATTTCTTAGAACACTAACTCTGCCATCCAGTCTAGTTTACATCCAGTTTATATCTAAAACATGTAAACAAGTTTATAAACTTCCCTGGCCAAAATTTTCCATCATCTAATAGCCATATTTTGATCATACCTAAAATTAATTGTTTCCTTATATTCTATGCCATTTATTTTATAGTTCTTGGTAGAATAGCTGGCACAGGGAAGGTACTAAATATTCTTTCTCTCCATATTATTCTTTTAACTATCTATGAATCATCTATCATTTGCCTATAATCTAATGTATATTATTTGTCTATCTATAATTTATCATGAATCTATCCTCCAATTATTTATCTATCAACATCTATCTATTGTTTATCTATAATTTATCATTTATTTTGTCATATGCTATTATCTATCAGCAGTAAGAGAAGGTGTCTCAAAACTAAAAAGAATTCAGAATCAGGAACAAGGTAATATTTCAGGTGGAGGAGAAATTATACCCAGAGAGAATTTTGCATTGTTTTTCTTTTCTACCTTCCTTCTATAAGCTTTAGTTTAGGAAACACTGGAGAGTGGTATAGCAATGGGGACCCCAAATAAAAGACATTCTATTCTCAAAACACTGAAACTTTGAGAAATAACAGGGCTTAATTCTCACAGTGAGCATGGTGACATTTGGGAAATAGCTTCGGGCACAGCCTGGCCAAATGCTTCCAATCTGCATTCTACAGGGCAGGAACATTCAGAAACCCCTGGTGCCCCATTACCATAACATACTGCATTTCCATGGTGTCGTAGGGGGCTCCCATTATAACTTCAGACTGCTCTCCCCTCTGCACAGAAGATATTTTGACTGCTGTCCGGAAGAGAGGAACAGCTGGGTTGTTAAAGTCAACAGGCTCCCACTTCCACATAGACCAGATTGTGTCATAATTGGAAATGTGAAATATGACTTCCGTTGTTTAAGTTTCAAAAGCAGGGTGAAGCCTGTTTTCATTGCCTCCAAATCCTGGAAAGACACAAAGTTGCTGCTCAGGAAACAGGGCTAAGTTCCCTCTATCCCCAAAGAAATCCTAAGGTACCTGAGGAGAATGGATATGCAGAGCCTATAGATTCAAGTCTATAGATTCATGTCTTGTGGAAACATTGGAGATCTGTATATCTGTAGGTTCTTCAAAATCTATTATGTCCTAGGCATTATGCTAAGTACTTTTTAAATATCACTCCCTTCGTTCCCCCTAATAACCCTGGAAGAAAAATGCTATTATTATTTTCATTTTATAATTGAAGAAACTGAGGCAGACAGAGGTTAAGTTATTTTCCCAGGATCATATGGGTAGTAAATGTTTCCAGCTAGATTTGAACTCAAGTTTTTCTGACTCCAGCTCAGAAATTTATCCATAACATCACCTAACTGCTTCAAGAACACTGGAGGATATTGAGTTTAAGGTAGAGGTTAGATTATGGTCCAGAAAATCGAAGTCCCTCCTTATTTTGTATACCTTATACAGTCCTTTTAAGGTTCACACTCTATTTTATATATCTTATTCAACTCTCTGGACAGTCCTTTGTGGTGGTATTATAGATATGAGTACTATTTTATAGATGAAGAGAGGCAGCTAGGTAATGCAGTATTTGAAGTAGCTAGGAGGATTTCAGGTGCTTGAAAATAACTGTCATTCTGTCTCTGAATTTTCTCTTCACCAAACTAAATATACCCAATTTCTTTAACTGATCTTCATCTAACATGTCTGTGTGAGGCAGCTAGATGACACAGCAGATAGAGCAACAGACCTGAAATCAAGAAGACCTGAATTCATATCTGGTCTATGACATCTACTGGCTATGTGACCCAAGGCAAGTGATTAACCCTGTTTTCCTCAGTTTCCTCATTTGTAAAATTCCTTCTGTGGGAGAAGGAAATAATAAACTACTCTAGCATACTTTGCCAAGAAAATCCCAAATGAGATCATGAAGCATCATACATGGCTGAAAAAAATTAATAGATGAGGAAACCCAGGTGGGTTTAATAAGTTACACAAAAAGTGTCAGAAGCAGGTTTCCAACCCAGATCATGCTAACTACAAGACTACCATTCTTTCACCTCCACCAACTTGTCTTTCTTAAAGGGTCTCCAATCATTTTAGCCATTAAAAATAACTTCCAACTTTTATGTTCCCACAGATTTTAGATATAAAAGGGAATTTATCTGGTTCAACTCCCACTGAGTGTGTTCTTCCTTTGGACTTCTGCAGTTCTTCCTGTGTATGATAAGATGGGAGCCAGGAGCAATGATCACAAAAAGACTGATCAATTTAGTGAGTCTTCACAATAGATTTAATGAGACTCCAGATCATGGACTTTTCTTAGAAAGGGATACCACCTCACAAGGAGCTAGACTTTGCTGAATGACATGTGGTCCCCTTGCTTAAAGGATAGAATGAACTCTAAACAGTTCATATTGAAAGAGGTTGCCCCAGAGATGACTCAAACCTAAAAATCAGGGATATCTATGTGGTGCAGGGCATAGAAAGAGGACCTGAATTCAAATCCAAACTCATTAACTGTGTGATCCTGGGTAAGGCATTTGACTCAATTGCCTCACTACCCCCCTCAAAAAAACTAAAAGTTAAAGGAAACAGAATTTAATCAGACCAACCAGCCTTCCTATTGTCTAGACAAATAAACTGCATAATTTTGCTTGTATTTCTAGACCAAGAGTATAGTAGAATATATGTTCAGGGGAAATCGAATTTCTGCTCTCCTCCAAATCATTCTCCCTACTCTTCAACCAGAAAGAGAAAATGTTATCTTTAAGGATAAGCACATGATGATGTCAAGCAGACTATGTTTGCCCATGTGACAATCTGATGCAAGAGTTCTTAAATTATCAATTAAGTAGCAATTAAGTGGCACAATGGATAAAGAACTAGGCTAGGAATCTTCACCTTTCTAAGTTCAAATCCAGTCTCAAACACAAGTCACTTAATTCTACAAAATGAGCTGGAGAGGGAAATGGAAAACCACTCCAATATCTTTGCCAAGAAAACTGCAAATGGGTTCATGAAGAGTTGGAAACAACTAAACAACAGACTCCAAATTCCTCGATGCTTTCTTTCATTTCTTATTCCCTAAGCACAGATCAAAAGTTAGCAGACCTAAGAAAGAGAATGGATGTTTCCATGTTGAGGTTTACCTTGGAATAGTCCTGAATTCAAAAATTCCTACATTAGAAAGCTAGAGAGGCACCAGCTACCCTGAGGGAGATTTCTTAACAGCATGCTTTTAAGACAACAGACAATGGGAACTAAAGTCATACTGTGACTGAGGAACTGGTAAATTCTCCATGATAATTGCTATGAGATGCTTGGACAGCAAAGGTCCAAGATAAATGGGAAATATGTTTCTTGTAGCCTCACAAAGTATCATTACTTTCTGGGGACAGTTTAATATAATAGGCTATTAAAATGTTTTATATTCTTTGTATTTATTCATCTACGCTGTGATACTTAAGCATTTTTTTTTTGGTAATAGAGCTATCCTCTACCTGATACCTGTATTGTAAATTGAATATCTTGTGGGAACAGACTCTATTATTCTGAAATGGGAAAACCCAGAGCTATACTCAAGAAATCTTCTAAAATTTAGACGGAGTTTTACTCTAGGGTAAGGGCAGAGTCAGGGACTTAAAACCTTAATCCCCTCGGGTCAAATCCTCAGGATCAAACCTGGTTCACATGAATCTGGTACCTTGGGCAAGACAACCTAGGACACATGACTCCACTCATATCACGTTTGTCATATCTTTTATTGTTGACATGTACCACTGAATTTTCATATATTATATATATAGTATGTATATATATATATATATGTATGTATATTCTCTCAACAACTAGCCTAGAAATTCCTCAAGCAGAGACTGTAACCTATTTCTTTGTGATCTCATTAGTTAAATATTAGAAGCTAGTTTCACTCAGTGAATTCAGTCTTTATTGCATTGATAAATAAATTATTAAATATTATCTTGTTCTGTCCCGTAGAAATCCAGGATCTCTGACTTCATGTCTCACCCTGAAGTCCTTCAGGTCAAAGAAATAATAGAATCAAGTCAAATTCAATAAGCCTTATCATCATCATCATCATCATTATAAGAGTTAGCTTTCATAAAGTATCTACTATATAGACATTGTGCTATATTATCAAGGGCCAAGGGACTCCTGGAGCATTCAGACCATCAAAAGAAAAAAGGACTGTTTCCTATCAAAATCAGACCATGGGGTGAAATGGTTCTGGAAAAGGCAAGTGAGAAGGATGTTTTTGCACAACCAACTCCTCACTATAATAAACATAATGTACAAGTCATGCCACCATTAATTTGGTTGGTGCGGTCCTCTTCAAAACTGAAAGACAGCTATTATTATAAGAGATACAAGAACAAAAATGAAACAGTCCTTGCCCTTAATAACTATATATTCTACTGGGAGACTACAAAATATAAAGGAATGACTTTATATATAATATTGAGGAAAGACCAAATGCTCACAAATAAGGAAAATAGGAAAGACTTCCAGGCCCAAACTGAGCTTTGGAGAAAGCTAGGGATTGTTGGAAGTAGAGATAAGAAGAGAATGCACTCCAGACATAGGAGACAGACTATGTAAACACAAGGATGTGGGAGATGAGATACAAAGCTCAGAGAATAACAAGTTTGTCCAGTACATGAAGGGGCTTTGGGAATGGGACAGGAATAGTAATTATCTGTGCATTTCTGTCTTAGAGAGAGAAGGAGACAAATAAGATGGTCCTGGATTTATGAAGGAAAAAAAAATTCTGTTTTTATCATCTCATTTACTCCACCCTGCCTTTGATATGAGATCATATCAGCACCTTGTTTCCCTCCTATGTGGAGGTGAGAAAGCTGTAGTAAAGTTATCAGAAAATATAATCTTGCCTTTTCCAAAGAGACTGATCCATAGCCAGAATCTTGCTGGTGGCCAAAAAAAGGTTGCTGGCATGCCAATCAGGGACATTGTTCTCTGCCAACAACTTGGCCAAAAGTTAAGGTTGAGAAAACATCAATAAAATGCTTTTAAAGAGGAAATTGCCCAGGGTCTCACTCCAGAGAGTGATGAAGAAAAAGAATCTGGCTCCATGTAGATAAGCTGGCAGTAGAGCTGATGGATTAGCAGAGGCAAAAAATTTAGGGAGGAGAAGGAGGGGGAAAAGTGGAGTGATGGGTTGGCCATATGTTTGATATTGGATTCTAGGGAATGTAGGACAGTAGAATTATTGGATTTCAGAGCTAGAAGGGACCCAAGAATTCATCTAAACCATTGTTTTCTCTGATGTATGAAACCCTTGAACCACATCTCCATTTTGTCCAGCCAAAACCTCACCAGAAAGTGAAGAGACTATGTGAGATCATAAAACAAAAAACAAAAAAAAGTGAGAACATATAAGTCCTGTTTGGGGCTGCCTTGGGAAGCCCATCTCCCACTCCAATGGTTTTCAGCAATCAAGGCATCCTATATTGTAACACCAAGGATATCAGTGGCTCTTTATTCTAATCTTAAAATTTCTTGGATTTTTTCCCCTCTGCCAAATGTATTTCTCAAGATGGCAACCTACATTAAGTGATAAAAGAGCTCTTACTATATCAAACTCTATTCTAAGTGCTAAGTATATAAATACAAGAGTGAAGGTTATATCTGACCTTGAGAAGGGGGAGAGAGAGTCCATTGCAGGTCATAACCAAGGAGGGGTATTTTAGTTTGGAAAGATACATGTATAGTAAATGGAGCCCCTGAGGAGAAAATTTACACACCTTTGAAATTATCAATGGAAGTATTGATTGGATATGGAAAAATCTACTATTGACTCAGGTAAAAGAAAAACATGTGATTGAGAGAGGACAAGGAAAAGAATAAATCCTGCTTTCAGATAAACTCTGAGATTCCACAGAAGGGGATCCAAGAAGAAGAAATGAGACAATACAAAGGGCATCCATCCAGTGAGGAGAAAGTAGATACTATTACACTAGGGAGACAGCCAGATCTGGAATCAGGAAGACCTGAGTTCAAATCTGTACCCAGTTACTAACTAACTGTGTGACTCTGTATACATCATGTAGCCCTGTTAGCCTCAGTTTCCTCATCTGAAAAATGAGCTGGAGAAGAACATGGCAAACCACTCCAGAATCTTTGCCAAGAAAATCCCAATAATTCAACAACACTGTCTAGAAAAGGAACTAGAGTCAGAAAGGCTCAATGAATCACAACCCAAAGATTAAAGATCATATTATTAATTATTTTATTTATTTATGTAATGACCTGGAAAGGTCCTGAGAAATTACTTCATAAATCAGTTCTGTCCAATTCTCCATGAGTTTTCTTGGCAAAGTACTAGAGGAGTTTGACATTTCCTTCTCCCTCTCAGTGTCACACAGATACTAAGTGTCTAAGGTTAAATTTAACCTCAGAAAGATTGTCTTCCTGTCCATAGACCCACTTCTTTATCCACCATACCACCTAGCTGCTCTCATGAAGGAATAAGAATTCATTTATTCTGTATTGTACCAATATGATTGTGTAGATAGACGTTGTAAAGGCTCAGAGATAGGAAGCTGAAATGTTGTGACTGATGAACATCAAGTAGCCTAGTTTGATGGAATCCATTTTGCATGGAGAGAATAAATAAATCTGGAAGAACAACCAAGAGTGAGATCATGGTTCTAGGGGAGAGAATTTTGAATTTTTTCCTAAAAGTAATAGGAGACCTAGAACTTCATGAAGTAGCAATTTCAGATCTCCTTATTTCACTGATGAAGAAATGGAATTCCAGAGAGGTTAGAGATTCAGGGACCTAGAGATATAAGACTCCTCCATGGTCAACTCCTTCATTATGTAATTGAGGAAATGGAAGTTCAGAGAGGTTAGAGGAACCATGGACCTAGAGCTATAAGGCTCCTCCATGGTCAACTCCTTCATTATATAATTGAGGAAATGGAAGTCTGGAGAGGTTAGAGGAAACCATGGACCTAGCACCAAAAGGCTCCTCCATGGCCACCTCCTTCATTATACAGTTGGAAAATGGAAACCCAGCCAGATTAAATTCACATTCTCATAGATAGTATATAAGCAGATGAGTCTGAATTCAGTCAGGCTTTCTGACTCTCAATATAGTGCTTCTTCCACTCAACCACAATATTTTTCCTTCCAGCAGTTCCTTCTCTCTGCACCTAGAAGCACTCAAGGCCAACAGTATTCTTATTAACACAGGGACCCACAGAGGTGATAGAGGTAAGCGGCCCGACAGGGCCAGAAGTTCACAGAGACACAATAATAAACGCAATGAGAAAAAACAAGCTGTTAATCTCATGTTGGCCATCATCAATTGCAGATGAAAAATAGAGCTAAGGCAAGGCATGGTTTTGATATTATCGGAAGTAGGTTATTTTCCCCCCAGGAATGGCCAGACATAAATATGATTTGGGGTTTTAAGGAATTTACGCCATGATGCTTTAAACGGCCAAAAACCTTCAGCTTGTTAGTGGCTGACCTCAATGAGTCAAGGGCAGCAGACAGACTGAGACACTAGATCAGAAAACTGAAAGGGATGCCAATAGCAACCATTCTGTACACCCTATGAAATAATGTCCAGGAAGCGACAGAGAAACTTGGCACAGGCATGGGCATGGCAGCTGGCCTGCTGGCAGCAGCAGTAACCTATGTAAAGGGGAAAAAGAAAAGAACTACTTTGTCTATAACTGCTTTCCTGACCCACTAGAGGTTTGTGAGAATACAAAATGTGAAAGAACTTTGTCCCTGTCATCAGGAGGAACCCGGACCCTGCTTCATTTTCCTTAGAAGTAGGGCTATTTGGGAATGCCCAGACCCCAAGTGGATGCCTATGCATCATCCTACTTCACCCCTGACTCCAGGGGCTTATGAGACCATGGAAGAGACAATTCAAGCAGCAGGCTGAAGATTTGAATGTACCTGTTGTTGTTCCTACATACCCCTCAGGTTGTTTCCTGGACCCTTATAATCATATGGGATTTAGATCTGGCAGAGAATTTAAAAACAATGTAATCTAATCCCCTTACTTTGACTAGTAAGGAAAACTAAGTCTAAGTAACTTCATAGGATCATAGATCCAAAGCTAGAATGTCCCTCAAGACCATTAAATTAAAATCTTTCATTTTACAATTGAAAAAACTGGACCCTAATGAGAGTGAATGGCCAAAAGTTACACAGTAAGTTTCAGAAGTGGGTCTAAAACTTGCACCTTCTGATTCTAATTCCAATGATCTTTCCACCATGTCACTTTCTTTTTCTGTTGAAGCAATGAAAAGGAGGGCAGAGGAGAATTTGTGCATTGTCCTTCAGCATTCCTAGTCCTTAGTCATAAGCATGTCCATTGACACTTAAACAAGCCATCTACAATTCTGCTTCTCTAAGCCTCTGTTCACTCTGTTCCTTCTGCTGAAATAGTTGCTTCTCTACACGTCACTAATGTCTGCCCATCTTTCAAGGCCCACCTCTTTGACTGGCCCAGCCTACAGCTACACTACCCTCCTGTGAATTCCCATAGCATCTATCATGATACCTTGAATTTTTCTTAGGTAATATACTAGGATTCTCTGCCTAGTTTGCCAATTATCTCAGGATGGAGATGGTGTCTTATACCAGAGCCTAGTACAGATCCATAGATAGAAGATGCTCAAGATCTGCTTACCAATAATGATGGTGGACAATATGACCAGAAGCAATTACTTAACCTCTCTGAGAATTGGTTTTATTCTCCAAAAAGCAAGAACAATAATAGTTGTATTAGCCATCTCTCAGGGTTATTGTGAAGAAAGTATTTCCTAATACACTATAAAATGTGAGCTGATATGGTATTTCTGATTGCTATAATAGTGGTCTCGATGGTAGTTGTGTTTGATGAGGATACCACCACTAATTGGTAGTAATGATGACTTCACTGGTGGTCATGATGGTGGCAATAATGATCCCATCCATTCAATTCCATAATGGCTATCTATGTTTGCAAAAAAGGAAGAAGCAAGGAGGTAAGAATCAAGGAGATGGCAAAGAATTAGAAATTTAAGGAATACTTATAAATTGGGAAATGGTTGAATGAATTTTGGTATTTGATTGTAATACTATTTTGCTATAAGAAATTATGAACAGAATATTTTCCAAAAAAACCTGGAAAGACTTATATGAATTGATACAAGGTAGAGTGAGTACAACTAGGAGAACAGTGTACACAATAGCAACAATATTGTACAATGATCGTGTGAATGATTTAGCTATTCTTATCAATATAATACTCCAAGGCAGTTCTGAAGGACTTAGGGTGAAAGATGCTTTCCACTTCTAAAGAAAGAATTGATGGAATCTGAATGCATATGGAAATATACTTTTAAAAAAATTTATTTTTCTTGGTTATTTTGTGATTTCTTTCACATGACTGATATAGAGTTTTTAAAAAAAGGAATCAAGGGAGTCTATGTTATAGTTAAGACTAACAAACACACATAAACAGAATCACTTCAAGGGCCTTCTCACTGTAGAGAGAATAGTAGAAGAGAAAAGGGAAGAGGAAGGGAGGAAAAGGAATAACAAGTCACGTTCAAGACACTTCTGTCTCTCACACCTAGACTCCCTAATAAGATATTTCTTCAGGAAAGTGCTATCACATAAAGTGAAATGCTATATTAATAAATAGCGGAAAGTAAAAGCCACTTGACTTCCCAGAATAAAAGTATTCTTTATGACGCAATCTATATGACTTCAAGCTAGAGCCTGTTCCAAGAGAGAAGAGATTCAGGAAAAAGAGGAGGAGTGGAAATGGGAAGCAAAAAATATATATAGAACCATAGGTTAGATCTGGAAGGAACCTTTGAGGTCATATAGTCCAACCCCCTCATTTTACAGAAACTGAGACCCAGAATGGGGAATTGAATTGCTCTTATCCATGAAGGTTATTTTCAGGTTGGGATATTAATTCAGGTTTGTTTTGGTTTGTTTTGTTTTCTATTGATGTTTAATTTTACAAATACATTTTTTTAGGTTTTTGCAAGGCAAATGGGGTTAAGTGGCTTGCCCAAAGCCACACAGCCAGGTCATTATTAAGTGTCTGAGACCAGATTTGAACCCAGGTACTCCTGACTCCAGGGCCAGTGCTTTATCTACTATGCCACCTAGCCACCTCTACAAATACATTTTATGAAAATTTTTCAACATTCATCCATATACCTATCTATATTTGAAGTTACAAACTTTCCTTCCCCCCTCCTTTCCCAACCCCCTTCCCTCAGCAGTAAACAGTCAGGTTAATAGTGTACATACATATTTGGGATAAACAAGTTTACAGGTTAGTAATTTGCAATATGAGGAATTAGGATTAAGGAAAAGAGATACAGAAAATATATTTTTTATAAATTGTTCATCAGATTCTAAAGGGTTTGGCTTTTTGTTTGTTTTTATTTCTTTGGTTTGGTTTGGTTTGGTTTGGTTTGGTTTGGTTTGGTTTGGTTTGGTTTGGTTTGGTTCGGTTCGGTTCGGTTTGGTTTGGTTTGGTTTGGTTTGGTTTTGCTTTTCTTCCTCTGGATGGGGATAGAACTGTCCATAGCCAGTCTAATACAACTGTTCTAGCTCTCTGAACTGCTGAGAGGAGCTGCTTCCATCAAGGTTGATCATCTAACAATATTGTTGTTAATGTGTACGTTGTTTTCTTGGTTCTGCTCCCTAGAATCCAGTTCTTAAAACTCCAAATTCAGTAAATAAATCTTGACTTGTAAAGTCAACAAGTACTAATGAAGCATTTATGTCAGATACTGTGATAAGTGCTAAGTATACAAAAAAGTCAAAAACAGACCCTGACCTCAAGAGGTTTACATTCTAGAGTCCTTTCCACAATACCCCATTGCCTCCCAGTAGAGACAGAGAAGGTACCTGAAACTGGACACCAGTGCAGTGACTAGATTAACACAGAATAGCAAGATTTAAAGGATTTTCCTCCTCACTGATATGGGCTCTCCCTTCAGCTAGGCAGAGTACAGACAGATCCTGACAGGTGCAAATAAAGAATCCCATAAAGTGGTCATATTTTACTAATTCACACAGAATATTTCCTTTGGGTTGAAAGCAGGAACCATATTTTATATAATTATAACTGAATAGTGAAAATTCCAACATATACAACCATTTCACAAGATTTATTATTCCCACTCATCAGGACCTAGCAGCGATGATGATGATAAATAGCATTTATATATCACTTTTATGTTTGCAAAGTATTTTATATATGTTCTTTTATTTGATCCTCACAATTATCCTATTCAGTAGGTTGCTAATATTATTCCCATTTTATAGATAAGGCAAGGGAGAATGAGAAAGGTTAAATGACTTGCCACTGCTGACAACCATCTGAGGAAAGATGTGAATTCAGATCTTCCTGATTCTCGGACCATTTCTCTATTCATCACTGCATATGGCATATGGATTACAACTCAGTCTTAACTTTAACTCTTGCCTGCATCTTACTATAGGTCCTTCACCTGGATGCCTCCTTCTCAGTATCAGTAATAAGAACATAATGCTAAGATTACTAGAGTTTATAAAGCTATCATCTCCAAGACTGAGTGTTAGAGAAACATTCATTAACCATCTTAAGACATGAGATAAATCATGCTTTCACTTCACTCAATAAAAGAAGCTTCTAACCACTTCTAATCACCAGTGCTCCTAAGAAAATCAATCTAATCCAAAGGATCAAAAATTTAGTAGAGGACAAGACCTTACAGATCATTGAGATGAACTCCCTCATTTAGTGAATAAGAAAACTAAAGATCCAAGAGGTTAATTGACTCACACAAGGTTACTAGGCTAGTAAGTTTCAGGGGTAGGTTTTGAACCCTGGTCTTCCTTGCTTCCAGTTTAGTGGACCATGAAGTGTCTCCTCCTTGCTGCTCTTTCTGCTCATCTACTCCTGTTATTTGCACTGTACTACTCAGAATTTGACTTTCTTTTGCTCCTCTCCACATTCTTTAGCAGCTCTTACTCATTTAGACTTCAGACTCCTACTCCCAATTCTTAGCTGGACATTTCCACATGGAGAACTCTGTCGTCTAAAATTCAACACATCTAAAACTGACTTCATCCGTCTCTGAAAACGAATTCCCCTTTTGACAGTGTCATCAAACTCGATATCTGATAGATATCTCAAACTCAATATGTACAAAAGAGAGCTCTTTATCTTTCCTGCCTAAACCCTCTTCTCAACTTTCCTCTTAGTCTAGAGAGGGGACCCCTGCTCTCCCCATCACTCAGGTCCTCAGCTCTTTATACTCATTCTCAACAAATATTCAATCTGTCGCACACCTTTATCATTTCTACTTCCACATCTCTCTAATATGGCCCCTCTCTCTCACCTTATGCACCCTGAGGCAAATTCTCATCGCCTCACTCATAGCTAAACTATTAAAATGACCTCCTGGTTGATCTCTCTGCCTCAAATTCTCCCAACTCTAGCATATCCATCATTCAATTGGCAAATTGATTTTCCTAAAGAGCAGGTGAAACCATATTACTCCTTCCCAAATTGTTAGTATCTTCCCATGGTTCCCTATTGCTTCCAGACTCAAATATAAAATCCTATGATTGTTCTTTGAAATCATAATAACCTGACTCCTTCGCGCCATTCCCATTTTCTTAGACTTTAGTATTCCAACGACACTGAACTTCTTGTTGTTCTTTATGTAATACTCTATCTCTATGCCTTTACATTGGTTAACCTCCATGTCTAGAATGCTCTGCCTCCTCACTGCCACATCTTGAATTCCCCAGTCAGTCAGACAACCCCGCAAAGTATTGGAGATAGACATAGATGGTGAAAGAAACAGAGACAGAAACAGAGAGAGAGAGAGAGAGAGAGAGAGACAAAAAGAGAGTGAGACAGTGATAAAAGGAAAGGAAGAGGCAGAGAGAAAGTGAGAGATAGAATTAGAGGTAGAGGTAGAGATATGGATAGTGATAGAGATAGAGAAATAAAGATTAGAGAGGTAGAGATAGAGATAAAAATATGGATATGAATGTATACATACATATATATGCATGTGTATGTATCTATATATAGCTTCAGTGGTTTTCTTTATATATATATAAATATATTAAATACACACATATGAGTCTGTCATATTATGTATATGTGTCATATTTTATACATATATACATACAAAATAAAAAGAATAACACCTGAAGTCAGGAAAATTCATCTTTCTAAGTTCAAATCTAGTCTCAAACACTTATTAGTTGTGTGACCTTATGCAAGTCATTTAACCCTGGGCAACTAGATGGTGGAGTCAGGAGGATCTGAAGCCTCAGCTACTTAATACTTGCTTATCTGTGTGACCTTGGGCAAGTCACTTAACCTCATTGCCTAGCAAAAACTCAAAAACAAATCACTTAAGCCTGTTTGCCTCAGTTAACTTATCTGTAAAATGACTTCAAGAAGGAAATAAAAAAGTACTCCACTCTTTTTGCATAGAAAACCCTAAATAGGGTCACAAAGAATCTGGACAGAATTGAAAGGACTCAATAACAAAAGAGGAAATTATTGGTGGGAGTATATGACCAATGAGATTACTTACAACTCTGAAAGTTCTTGATTCTGTAATTCCTTCCTATTATCCTTTTCATCTATCCTTCCCTTTTCCTTTCATTGCCTCCTTATCAAGTAAACTGTCTAGCCTCCCTGACTTTCCATCTCTACCCATTGAAATTCAACCTACACACTAACCCAAAGATGGTTATTCATCTTTCACTGTTTCAAAAGTATCCAGTGACACACTACCCATACCTTACCCCACCACCCATCCCTCAGATATCTTGATATCTTGGAAGCAACCCAGTTAAGCACAGCAGGGATATATACAAAAGTAGAAATGAGATCATGGAATTATCTGATCATCAGTTTAAATATGGAAGGGACTATAAGGGTTATCAAGTCCAACTCCCTCATTTTGCAGCAAAAGGGATCAAGGACCATAGATATTAAGTGACTTCTCCAGAGTCAGGTAGCTAATGAATGTCTGAGGCAAATTTCAAACCCAGATCTTTCTGTCACCACCACATTAAATGCTCCATCCATGATGCTTCAAGAACTTGGGTATGAATTCCAGTTCAGTTCTCTTTGGAAACACAAATTCCTTAAATTCGATCAATAAGTGACCATTGTCAAATCTGACCTGACCCAGCAGTTTACTTGAAATCCTGTGCCCTACACATAGGATTATAGAACTGTAGAATTATAGTTCTAGAATTGCCTCAATGAATATCTAAGTCTACTCTTCAGTTTTATAGCTGAGGAAACTGAGGCTCTAGGAGATCATTCAACTTGGCCAACATCACACAGATAATATCAAGGGTGGGATATTTCAATACTTCAATGGTGCATGAATTCATTAGCATGATTGCTCCCTCTACTGATATAAAACTTCATCCATATCTTACTGGGGGGGGGGGGAATAAGCCTTAATAGGTACCTACCATGTATCAAGCGCTATGGTAAGAACTTTACAGATATTATTTCATTTGATCCTCACAACAATCCTGTGAAATAGGTTCTATCGTGATCCCCTTTTCCCATTTGAGGAAACAGGCCAAGTTTAAATGATCTGTCCAGAGTCACACAGCTAGTAAATATCTGAGGCTGGAATTAAACTTGGATTTTCCTGACTCCAAACTCAATACACTCTTCTCTGCCCCCCAACCTGTCAAAATAGCTCTAGCATTTACATAGCACCTTCTAAATTATTGTACTAAATGATTTAAAAATTTATCTATTTATTATCTATCTATTCTCACAATAATTCTGCGATGTGGGTGCTATTGTGATTCCCCATTTTACAGTTGAGGAAACTGAGGGAGATAAAGGTCCAATGACTTATGAAAAATCACAAAGCTAGAAAGCAACTAAGTTGGATTTCAACTCATGTCTTCCTGACTTCTATTTGCCATATCAATCAGCTGCCTAATGAATTGGTCCTCATAAAATGTGGAACAAAAGTGTGTTTGTGTGTGTGTGTGTGTGTGTGTGTGTGCGTTTGTGTGTAAATGTGTGTTTTACCAAACTATGCTGATCCTCAAATGATATACTGATCAATGAATTCCTATTGGATCCAAGACTATTAATGAACTCATACTTGAAACATTACAGTTTGATAATATATTCTGAGCATTCCCTACTTATGTGGATTTTAAGAACCTGGGATCACCTCAAGGTCACCATGAAGCATTACAGAATAACCTGATCTCAAAGATAAAGGGGGACTTAGAGGGCATCCCCTCAACAGCATATCTAATTGTCCAGTGTTTGCTTGAAGACATCCAGTCAATGGAAATCAACTGCCTCTCAAATTTTTAGGAATTTGTTATCCTGACATCAAATTTGACTTCGTCTCTTTGTGATTTCCTTTTTTTTTGCCTGTGATTTTGCCTTCTAGGTTCCAATAGAATGACTCTAATCTTACTTCCCCATGATAGACTTTCAGATCATCTAAGATACTTATTGTAACTCCCTCAACCCACTCCACCATAACTCTTCTATAGATTCAAAAATGGTTTTGAATGCTCTCCAGATTATAGATGGGTTTGGGTTTTTTCCATTTACATGTAAAGAAAGTTTTCAACATTCTTTTTTTGCAAGATTTTGAGTTCCACATTTTTCTAACACTCTTTCTTCCCTTCCCCCTTTCCATGATCTCAAACAGTGTGATATAGGTTATACAGATACATCCAGATACAAAATGTTATTCTGGAAGTATAGTGCCCAGAATTTGACACCATGCTCTATGTGTTCTGTCCAGTAAAGAGAGTATTATAGAATCATCATCTCCTAGTCCTGGGCATAGCTGCCCTCTATAATTCACAAGCCTCCTAGCTATATGAGTCTGGATCCCCAGTTTCCCTGGTCCAGGGTCTCAGACTTCACACCCTAGTATCATAGAGATGTATAATAATAATGTTTGTACTTGATTCTTGAAGAAGGTCACAGCATCAGGGAGGTGATGCCATGACGAACATGTGAATTGGATTTGGGTGAGGAGATACTGTGCTAAGTCATCAGTCTCACTTTCTCCTTCAGGATCATCTGAGTCTAGTGGCCCAATATGAATCAGGATGACTGAAGATGGCCCTGGATGCAAGGGAATCAGAGTTTCAATGACTTGTCCAAGGTCACAAAGCTAGCTGGTGTTGTGTCTGAGGATGGATTCAAACTCCCAGACCTTCTGACTCTAAGATCAATGCTCTATCCACAGTGCCACCTATCTGCCTCAGTCATAAAGGTAGCTGCTGGACTATACTCTAAGTATAGTCTAAGCTGAAGGCTTATCTATCCAGAGTGTGCCCTTGAATCAATGGTTTCACCTCTCTCAGACCCAGCCTCCTTCATATTTTAATTAATGAAGGGCTTTTCACCCAAGGGATCACACCTCTTCCTTCTAGATCTAACCTTGGGGGAGATGGACACTCTGAAAATCTCTGATTCATCTATCATAAAAGCCAGACTTGGGACCTCTCCTTCAATATCCCAAGCCACACAAACCCACAGGCTGCACATGTGTCAGCATATAACCCTCAGGAGAAACTGAGCCGTTCAACTGTCTTATGTGCGTGATAAAATATTGATTAGGGAATTTAAAATTTTGAAATGATTTAGGAGTCCCGAGATGGGGAATGTAATGTACTGTGCCCAGCTGCGTTATGAGCCATCTATCTCCTGTCAGCAAGCAGCAAGAAAATGACAGAATCAATACAAACGTGTCTGAAGACAGGCTTAACTCATTTCCCTCCCCCTGGGGCGACAAGCCGAGTGGGTCAGCAGTAGGAGGATTGGGGGCTACAGTGCCAGTCGGGGCACCCTACTTGCCAGGCAGAACAGACAATGAGATGAATATATTGCTTTTTCCATTCCTTTTCCATTGGCAGGAACCACTGGGGTGAACTGACTTTGATACCTCTGACACAACTTGAGAACTGAGTCACTTATCACCAAATTGATACCATTTCATTTTAACCAAGACTTCGCTTAGAGTTTGCCCCTAAGATGGAAGATAATGGGCAATGGGATCAAAAATCTAGATTTGGAAGAAAACCCACAGGCCATGTTGTCCAATCCCTTCATTTTACAGAAGCAGAAATTAAAACCTATGGATATTAAGTGACCTATCTAAGATCACACAGGTAGTAAGCATAAGAATCAGTATTTGAACACAAGTCCTATGTCCCCCAGAGCCAGTGCTCTTTCACAGTGTCAAACTGAATCCTTAAGAGCCAGTTGATTGTGGTAAGAAAGACAGTGTACGTCCTTCTCTTCAGGGGCTTCCCTGGCTAGTGGCCCCCATTCTCAGCAATATTTCCTAGCACATTTGATAGATGTGTAACTGTCTGGTAATGGTCCAGCTCCTTCCTGTCTCAGATGTGCTTCTGTGCTCCAGAGGTATTTATTAACCATGCTGGGAGACTTGAAGAGATGTGCTTTGTTGTTCGTGGGGTTTTTTTCCAGCTAAAGAACAGTACATATAGCAGGCAAATAATATGACTTGTTTAATTCTACACTCAAAAACACAGTCAGAAGGGATATGTTTACCACCCCCAGGAGAAGCTGGCAACACCTTCTTGATATGGAATACTAAGAAGCATATCTGTATTAAAGACCTAATTTTACTCTGTCAGGAAAAAAAAAAAAAACCTCCATTGGCTGTTGACATATTAGTCCTTTATTTTATGGCCAAGTTCTCTTGACTAAGAAGTTTTTATGGTAAATCCATTCTCTTGAGGGATTCCTCATAACAATCCAGTGAAATGACTTTTGCTTGGTCTTCTATCAGCCTCAGTTCATGAACCTGCCCTTGATCCCATTTCATCAACCGTTAAAGCATGGAAACTCAGTTTGGTCTTTACTCCTTCTGCCTTTTTCCTTCTCCCTCTTGTTATATTTCATCACTTCTTTCCACATGCTCTTTATACATTCATTGCTTCCTGGGCCATCACCAGTCATCTTGTCTTTTGTCTTGCTACTGGACTTCAATGAATCTGGAAGAGAGAATGAGGCTGATGACTTTTTCTGCAATTCAACCTCACAAATTCAATTCATTCACAAGTCAATACATCACATGTGAGATCATTGGTTCTTTTGGAAAATGAAGGATGAACAATAAAAACAATATATTCCATCACTCTTGATGGATACTTGTATTATGATTAAGGCTGATGACTTCTGGAGGTAGGTCAAGCAATAGTTTTTAGGCTGGGATTGCCAGGGATACCAAATAATGGAACCCACTCAGGCTCACTCATTGTCCTGAGTTCTGGATCTGCTTGGAGCTCCCACTGAATATGTGTTTTTTTTCTTTTCATTTGTGGAGGCCCTGGAGGATTCTGAAAGCACCAATGCATATACATGATAGAAGAATAAACTTGGGCTTGTTTAGGATTTGAACCTGGAACCTCTTGCACCAGAAGTGAGATTAATATCCCTAAACCAACAAGCCACACTTGGTGCAGTGGATGGAACACCTGGCTTTGGAGTCAGGAGGAAGGAAGTTTGAATCTGGCTTCAGACACTTGACTCTTATTAGCTGTGTGACTTTGGGCAAATCAGTTAACCCTGATTGCCTCACATCTAGGGCCATTTCCAATCATCCTGATTCACATCTGGCCACTAGACCTAGATGGCTCTGAGGAGAAAGCAAGGCTGATGACTTAGCACAACCGCCCTCATTCAAATCCAATTTAAAAGCTTGTCGTGGATGGTATCACCTGGATGTCATGGTCTTCTTCAAAAATGAAGGAGAGGGGAAGATAAGGTGGCACAGTAGATAGAGTACCAGATCTGGAGTCAGGAATTCAAATCTGACCCCAATTAATTAAAAATTGCCTATGTAATTTTGGGCAAGTCACTTAATCCCATTGCCTTAAATAAAAATAAGAGAAATGAAGGACAAACATAGGAGAATAAACTCAACTGAGATCTATTCCATATCATTCCCTCTGTTGCTATGAGAGACAGGACACTAGGTCACCAGGTCAGTATATGGGGTTTGAGAGATCAGGTCAACAAAGACAACCTTGCCTATTTGAAGACACAGTTGACTCCCATTCAAAAGTGCTTTCCAACTTCTCTAAGCTCACACTTGTCCCAGGGCTCCCAAATATCTATCAAACCACCATATAACCACCCTCATTCACACCTCTGTTCTCTGCATCAAATTCTGACATTCACCAAAGCTGCTGTTCTTTTGGTCTTCATGCCAAGGATTTTATGTCTGGGATCTATCACCTTGTCTTTCTTAACACCAGTTGTAGGAATTCTTCTGACCCTTGATAAATGGCTAGAGAGATAATTACTAGTTGCAGGCAGCTTCATGAAGCTTCCCAATACCAGCCTTCAGCACAGAACTAAATCCCCTTCAAGTTATATCATTAAGGAGAAAGACTTGGGGTCCTAGGAGAAAATGGGTGGGAATTTAAAGACTGGGGGTAAGGAGCAGGGAGAACTTCTACAAAGGGCAATTAAAGATTTTATCCTTCACTGTTGTAAATGATATTCATTCATGTGAACGGTCATTCTTAAGTTTATGTGGATTTCTCTGGGATCTAGTGTTTTGGGTGAGGGGAGGGAAGGAAGGGAATAAGCATTTATAATCCCACTATGGGTCAGGGCAACTAGGTGGTCCACTGGAAAGAGCACTGGGCTTAGACTCAGGAAGATTCATCTTTCTGAGTTCAAATCCGGCCTCAGACACTTATTAGCAATGGAGCTTATGCAAGTCACTTAACCATGTTTGCCTCAGTTTTTTCATCTGTAAAATGAGCTTGAGAGGGAAATGGTAAACTATCTAGTATTCAAATGGGATCACAAAAAAAGTCAAACTCAACTGAACAGCAGCTATGTGTCAAAAAACTGAGCTAAGAACATTTTGCCAATATTTTCTCATTTGATACAACTTTCTAAGTTAGGTTCTGTTATTATTCTCTTTTGTAGCTGCAAAAACTAAGACAAATAGAGGTTAAGTGATTTTCCTAATGTCTCAGCTAGGATTTGAACTCAAGTATTCCTGGCTCTTAGACTAAGTTTGTATCCACTGTCTCAACTTACTGCCTCTATCAGAATGTAAATTCCTCACGAACAAGGACTTTTATTTTGTCATTGTTATATTCTGTGTCTGGTTCAGGGTTTGGCACAGAAAAATTGCGTAATAAATACCATAAGAAGTAATGGTGGGGGAGGCTAGGTGGCGCAGTGGATAGAGCACCGGCCCTGGAGTCAGGAGGACCTGGGTTCAAATTTGACCTCAGACATTAATAATTACCTAGCTGTGTGGCCTTGGGCAAGGCACTGAACCCCTTTTGCCTTGCAAAAAAAAAAAACTAAAAAAAAAGAAGTAATGGTGGAGGAAAGGGTTGAGAAACAGGAATGGAAGGAAAAGGCAGAGGAGTGCAGGAACATGAAAAAAATCCCATTCCAAAGAACAAAAAAAAGAGAGAAGATGAGATTACCCTGGACACAGCGCCTTCAATATTTACACTCTTTCAGTAGCATAGAAATGGTCAACTCACATTAGCATTAACAAAAATGATTAGTTAAAATAGGAACATGATCCCCATATAAGAAACTGTATCCTCTCTATGGTGGCCCAGGGATTGTTGGTCCAGGGTCTCTCTCTCTCTCTCCCTCCCTCCCAAATGAAAGACATTTTTTTCTTTTTTTTAGTTACTTTTTTTTTTTTGCAAGGCAATGAGGTTAAGTGGCTTGCCCAAGGCCACACAGCTAGGGAATTATTAAGTATCTGAGGCCAGATTTGAACTCAAGTCCACTTGACTCCAGGGCCGGTGCTCTATCCACTGCACCACCTAGTCACCCCCCCCCACCATGAAAGACTTTTAAAATTGACATAAGGGTACTTTTTGCGTTGTACCAGAGTATTTTTAAAAAGTTTTCTCCAGGTAGGAAAAAGCTACTTATGTCTCAGGTTCCAAGAAAAAGGCAGGTGGGGTTAACAAGTCATTAATGATTAGAAATAAAAGGAAGAATTTATACAGATCTGATGATTAAGTATTGCCAGCAAAGGAGTAACATGACAAGCACAAACTCCATACCCAAGTAGTCTATAAGACCCTAAGTATGTCAAGAGAAAAATAAAATAGTCCCTGCCTTCAAGGAGCCTACATGGGGGAGGAGGTGAAGAGGTGGAGAAAAGGAGAGGAAAACAACAAATAACCTTAAAATATGAATAAAATATATGCAAACGAATTACAAGAGAAATCTAAGGAGGCACAAGCATCTGGGAGAATCAGAACAAGCTTTCTATAAGATTTGATACTGAGCTGAGTTCTGAGGGAAACCTAACATGGTAAGAGGCAGAGGTGAAAGCAAAGTGCACTGTGGACACAGGAGAACTTCTGAGAATGAAGCTTCCGTTGACTGAGTTGGTTGTTCATGTTATTCATTTTTTTTGTATGTCAATAAGAGGAAGTGATTTTCCTCTCTATTTTGTACTTAATCATAAGCATCCTTGTGGAAAGGGCAGGGCTCGCTGAGGCACCTTGGACAAGGAAGGTGCTTACTACCCCTGAGCCTCAGTTTCCCCATCTATAAAAATAAGGGATTTGGGCTAGGTCTGAGGTCCCTTCTAAGTTTGATCTAAATCTTTGTTCCAGCAGTTTCAAAACACCATTGCTGACTATTGACCCATTCAGATTCCATGGACACTAAATCCTCTATGTTCCCTCAAAGCCTCATATGCAAATAGCATCAGGTGTGGCCATTGCCCTGGCAGAGCACAATGGCAATTATGCCCACATTGAGCCTGACTTCAATTAGTGTATTTAAGCTAAAAAGGAAAAGCAATCATTGCTAGGCTAAGTGAAATTGGCCCTTTGCAATTCTAATGACACAGAGCTCTACAGAACAAAAAGAGAGAAAAGAATGGGGGAGATCTCTACTAGCAGGAAGGCAAAAAAGCCATCATGGTCATTCTCTTGATTATCTGACCCTGGTTGGAAGGTAGCCAGGAGAATGGGTGCTGTAGGTGTTCCCTTTCATAGCATCTCAGGTGTCACGGACAAAATGGTACGCTACTCCAAAGACCACAATTACCATTCCTGAAAAAAAGTCCACTGGTCAATGACATGTGGGTTTTTATGAAGGAATGGTCTCTGGAGACCTATGCCTATAGATTCCTTGAGGAACATGTCCCTGTGACACTCAACCAGGGTTCCCCCCATAGATAGAGTATCAGGAATAGTATTTTTGAAGAAAGGCAGAATTGAATTATGGAAACAGAAAAAATCCTTAGGAAAAATTAGCTAGTTCCCAAAGGAATCCTCAATCAAAGTTACAAAACCATTGACCAGTGAGATGAAACTTTCCAAGAAGAGAAGTTGAAATCCCAAAGATGAACAAACACCCACTCCCTCACTGTGAAGGATCTTACAGATTTTCATCGGAACCACATCAGCTCTAGGATCCCAGCCAGGATGTCTACAAAGCAATGTGAGAATGGTCCTTTCCTCACTACATTAGACTTTTATATGATAGGGCGACTGCCCGACCTTCATTGAGGCCAAATCATGACCCAAACCAGGCAGGGAGACAAGCATCAAGCCCATTAAGAGCTCAGATGAGAGAACTCGGTCCAAACTAATGAGATTCAAAGTGAGCTTTAAATGAGATTGGCTTTTTAGCAATGCATATCAAATGTTCTCATACCACTCCTGGTGTGGGGTATCACTGACTTATGAAGCCTCTGACCTCATGCAGAGGAGGTTTGAGGGAAAGAACAGTGATGCTGTTTTTGCCACCAATTCTGTTTTTACTGTGAATGAAAGTATTGTACTGCTAAGGGGTTTCTTCAGTTTCTTCATCTCAGGAGGAAGCACTGCTCTTGTAACAAGCTCCAGGCCAGAGCTGTTTAAGACTCCTATAGGGAAGTCACCAGGGTGAAAGAAGAAATTTGCTTCAGTCAAGTTGCCTGTTTATGTTTTCTTTCTTTCTTTCTTTCTTTCTTTCTTTCTTTCTTTCTTTCTTTCTTTCTTTCTTTCTTTCTTTCTTTCTTTCTTCCTTCCTTCCTTCCTTCCTTTCTTTCTTCTTTTCTTTCCTCCTTCCTTTTCTTTAAATGTTAAAAAAAACAGAGATTATGCCAATGTTTTGCATTTGTTTTGCATTTTCTATAAGGTCCCTTGACCTTAGGCAAATCTCTGTACCTCTCTGGGGCATCAATATCTTCATTTGGAAAATGATTGGCTTGCATTAGATGACTTTAATCTAAATATGCAGTCTTATGCTATCATTTACTGATACCTGATCTAACAGAGCAGTAAATTTACCATAACATTTTTCCAGGTACCTTTCCTCATTTCATTAATCCCCTCAGATCGAATGCCTGCTGAGTTCTCTTCCTCTTCCATAGAGTCTCCTAGTCAATATGACTGTTTCTTTTTTTTTTTGTCTTAGTAAGCCAGAAGCAGAATCATAGGTGTTTCATAATAGGTACTGATTAATCATTCAGTTATTAATTCCAGTATGTTCTGAGGTGGCAGGATATCTCCCTGAGTAAGAATAGAGATCCATACACAAAGAGATTAGAGAATTAAGTCTGGGGAAGTATCTGTGGTCTTCATGCCTGAAAACCCTTTGTTAAGAAGGGACATTATGGACAAATGACTATGGGACGGAAAAATGCATTCATTTTCCAAAAAGTTATCAGATGTTTAGAGACAGGAAATAATTCAGTGACTTCCATTCATTGCCAAAGACCCATCAAATTCTCTTGCAAAGGCAGTACGTCATTCATTCTCTTGTTAAGGGAGATAATACAAGAGGGAATTCTGTTACACTAATTTGAAATTATCCTTTTGTGAAGTGATATTGAATGAACCTATGAAATACCATTGAGCTACATGATTTCACGCTTTAAAAAGTTCTTTCATCTGCAAACTTGACCATGTTAGTCTTTGAACTACCAAGGGGCCTCACCATCTGTAGCTCAAGTCTAATTGAGAAATTGATATACCCTTACTGAAGGAAAAAGAAAAGAAAAGAAAGGGTAAGGAAAATAGATAACCACAGGCACTCTCTCTTCTAACAGAACTTTTTTCTTTTTTCCAGAATGAGAATTGATTGCATTTTTTCCATTGGCATAATCTCTGTGCTATCCATCTGAGAAAATGGAATCAAAGAGAGAATTCTTGAGTGAAGGCATTTTTGAATGGGAGAAGTAGAAGAAATCTTCCTCTAATCCAATCCTCTCATCCTACAAAAGAGGAAACAAAGGTCCCATGAGGTTTAGTCATTTGCCCAAGTTCACACAGAGCTTGTCTACTGCACAAGTCTACTGACTCCTGGGTCCAAGGAGTTTTCTAATCTTTCAGTCTGTTTTCCATAACTACTGGTTGTATCTTATCTTCATATTTTCTTTCCCAACATCACCTGTTTTCTTTCACATTTTACCCATAACTATCATCTCCTTTCTTAAGGGAGAGCAACTACAGGCATAATTTATCATGGCTTCTCATGGCTTTTCCAGAAGTGCACAAACAGAACAATATTGATAGGAAAATAAAACCCCATTAATGTACTATAGAGAAAGGACTTATTTGGGGGTTTTGCTTCTTGTGCCAGGTTCTTCAATCAATTAACAGGCATTTATTTAGAGATTATGTACTTAGCACTGTGGATCCATAGAAGAATCGAAATCAGCCCCTGCCCTCAAGAAACATATTAAAACAGGGAAGACACTATGAGTGTATCAGGGTGATTGGAAGTGGTTAATGAGCTAGGCCTTAGGAAGAAAAACACTCACTATGTTTATTTGATGTAAATCCCCCTTGTCCATATATTCTATAGCTGGTTTCTCTCCATTAAGTCTATGATGATAAGTGAAGCTATAAGAGAGTCAGAGACAAGGGGTGGTGCTTCCAAATACTAGCTAAAGTGAGGGTCTCCCTATTATTCTTTACCTCCCCAGCTAACCTGTGGCCTAGGAATAAAGACCTCTCTTTGTATTTGGCTTTTGTTTTTCCTGCTCTTAGGTTAAAAAGAAGTTGTTGGTTGGGGGTGATGATTAACCTTGATGGACAAGCTTATTTCATCAGTGCAACAATCAGGGACAATTTGGGGCTGTCTGAAATGGAGAATACCATCTGTATCCAGAGAAAGAACTGTGGAGTTTGAACTAAGTTCAAGGACTATTCCCTCTAATTTAGGGAAAAAAAACTGCTATCTTATTGTCTGATCTTGTTATCTCTTATACTTTATGTTTTTTCCTTAAGGATATGATTTCTCTCTCATCACATTCAATTTGGATCAATGTACAACATGGAAACAATGTAAAGACTGACAATTGCTTTCGGGGGGGGGGAGGGAAGTAAGATTAGGGGAAAATTGTAAAACTCAAAATAAATCTTTAATTAAGAAAAAAAAGGTTTTGGGGGATAGCTTTATGATTTTGTGAGCTTCAAAAGGTTGGTACAAGTCTGGAAGATGAAACTTGTGCTGGGATGTATAAGAAGCCAGACAGAGAGAAGCACAGTCCTGTGAGATCTACTTGACACAGCCCAGCAGTAGCAGAGATACCAATACATGCCATCCGTCAACCTTGCCACAATTAGGATCGAAGTCATGGAATGTGTGCATGCTACATAGAGAAACTATCAAGTCTGAGCCCACTCTCCCCAAACTGCAAAGAAGGGTAGAAGGAGTGGGGAGTCCCCAGGTGTGTGAGAGGGGAGATATTTGTAGCCTCTATTCTTGCTATGTCTTCACAGTAAATATCCCTTTGTAAAAGCCAAATAGTATTGACTGAGTTGCTAATCACAGGAAACCAACTGTAAAAAGGTGTTCAAGCTTCTAACTTTAGAGAAGAGACATTCCCCACACCTGCCTTCAGAGCTACCCTTATAACCCTGAAGGTGAAGTATAGCTAGCTATGTTCTCAGAGAATGAATGAAGGAAGGAAGGACGCATTTATTAAACACTTGCCGCATACAAAGCACTGTGCTGAGTGCTGGTACTACATATGGAAAAGTTGGTCAATCCCTGTCCTCAAGGAGCTCACATTCTAATGGGGGAGACAAGACACATGGAAGGATTCAGATGAAAGTTAGAAAGATCTTTTTGGTCCTTTGTTACCACCTCTACTTTTCAAGTTCAAATTCAGCCTCTGACACTTATAAGATGAATAACCCTGGGTAGGTCACTTAAACCCCAATTGTTTCAGTTTCCCCCTCTGTAAAATGGGGATAATGAGAGTACCTACTTCTCAAAGTTGTCGTGTGGATCGAATGAAAATCATTATAAAGTGTTTATCATGGTATGTGGCATATAGTGAGTGATACATAAGTATTAGCTATCATAATCTGAAGATTTATAGGCTTATCTCCATGGCTTATAGTTCTTAGAAGGCTTTGGGAAAATGGTATATGAATCCTGGAAATACTTTTTCAGAAGACTTATAGGACAAGGAATCAGACTTTGTAGATGAAAAATGGAGAAACTTAGAGATGGAGAATGGGCAAAGTCACCTCTATGGGAAAGACACATTAAAAGAGTATCAAAGGGGCAGGAAGTTAGCCCTCCTTTATTTCCAAGAGCATGCAGATGTTAACTGTTCTTGAATGTAAGGGTAGAGATCTGTTTGGGAATACATTTCTGCTCAGTTGAGCTAGTGGATTCTCGCCTTTGCAACTCACTTCTGTCCTATCTTCTCCTAACCATTTTTATTCTACATTTTCAAGGTTGAAGATTATTCTTCTTGTATACAAAGGTGGGGTTTCTGCTCCCACTCCAATTAATGTAATCATGAAAGGCGATACAGCTGGATTGAATCAATCCATCTAAAGTTTAAACATTGTGCAAGCAAGTCTTTAATCAATTTGAGAGGAATCAATTGCTTTGATCATTGTATAAAAACAGATGATACCATTCAGAAATGATCTTGAGACTGACTGAAAGATTCAAACAGTCCTACATTTAATTCAGCAAATCAGTTCAGGAGTACATTTTTTAGCAGCAGGTTAATCTAATGGTGAAAGAGCTCTGGCCAAGTCCCTGAGAAAAAACTGAGGTGACAACAGCAATGGCTAACTGAAGTGGCAGTTACAAACCTAGAGGAACCCTTTGAACAGATGTAGAAGGCAATGTCTTGGGTCAGGGACAACTTTAGTGAATGAGATCTTTCATGACAGAGAAAAGTGCCTGTAATGGATCACAAAATGGTATCAACTCACAAAATCTATCAGAGAGGTACACTGCATAAGTACCCCAAAAGTCAGAAAAAAACTAGCAACCAAGACCTCCTTCACATGCATGTTCTCTATCCATGTGCCTGAATTCCTTTGTATGATTGAAAAGAATAGACCCAAGAACTCTACGTATGCAAGAGGAAAATGAACCCGTAATTTGAGGGGCGATGTTATTGACTATACCTACTCAGTAAATAGCCTTTCAAAAGCCTGGCAAATAACCAAGGGGAGCACATTGGTGGGGGATCCTAATCAATAGTAGAATCCCTACCAACCCTAGGGCTGCCCTCAAATCTTGGGAGAAGTATTAGTAACAGCTGCCCTTGGGGCAGCTAGGATACAGGAGGACCTGTGCTCAAATCTGCTCTCAGACACTTGACACTTGCTACTATTTGACCTTGGGAAAATCATGTAACACCACTGCCTCAAAATTCAAAAACTAAAAATAAAATTTAAAAAGTAACAGCTACTGTCTCAGAGACCCAGCCCAGTAGTACAAGTATATGGAGAGAAAGCAGAGACTTGGATGGTTTTGCTTCTTTTCCTTGTCTGGCACCACAATTTTATCCATTCAATTCAAAGATCCACTTACTTTTGTGTTTTTTTTAACTTTCCTCTTACTTCTAACATACTTTTAAAAATCCATTTTGGTGTTTTTGACATTTTCAGTTACTTCTATTCCTATAGCATCACTGACATTGTTCTCATATTCCTCCCCATACTGAAACATACTCTCTTCATGAACACCTGAGAAACTGAAAGTACATAGAGAACCAGGCTTCACTCTTGTATCCATCTTAATATAGGGAGAAAATATGTTGAAATTTGCTTCAGAGTAACTGGGATTAAAATCCTGACTCTGTGTGGAGCCCAGAGAAAGTCACCAAATTTTCTCTTCCTTATATGTAAAACTAAGGTTCTAGACTTCTTTGGGGGCAAATCCTGTGGAGATGAAAATATATGTAAAATATTTCATGAATTTAGTATCACCACTGGGGCAACTGCTCCTTACATTGGTGGGCAGTGACCACTTTTCTCATTAGGGTTCTAGGGGTAATCCTAAGAAGCTAGGATTTTAGAGCTCATGAACTCCCATAGGTATGTTTCCCTTGATCAGTCAACCAATAGAATTCCATTAGCTTTCATAAAAAGATTTTAGTGACAGTTAAAGTAATGACAATAGCTACAAAAATATTCCTCCCCATACTGGAGAACACTTTTCCTTGCCCAGCCAGAGAGAGAGAGAGAGAGAGAGAGAGAGAGAGAGAGAGAGAGAGAGAGAGAGAGAGAGATGTGTGTACTTTCTCCATTAGATCGAAAGCTCCTCAATGGTAGAGAATGGCTCTTTCCCTTGTTTGTATCCCTAGCACTTACAGTGTCTGGTAACCAATAGGTGCTTAATAGACATCTACTGAATTGAATGACTGATTATCTCCAATTTATTCCATCTAGAATTTGTATGTACATTGCTGTTTACCTAAATATGCTGCCCCAAGTGATCTGTTTCTTGAGATCAAAAGCTATCCTTTGCATCTCCAGTACTGATCATAATATAATGCTTGATACCTAATAGGTACATAATAAATGCTTACTGACTTGACTTGCTGACTTAAAGAATAAAGCTAATAACAAAAGCAAGTCAATACAACTTATCTCCAGCTGCTTTGATTTTTGCTAAGAAAAATCTCTGGCTGCTATCCAAACAATAAAGTCTCTCTCCTCACTACTCTATCCTGTCTCTGGGGTCCGCTATGTGTTCTAATTTCAGAACTCATCCTTCACTTCCCCCTTCTGGCTGTGGTACCTGTTGTATGCTCCCAGCACTGTCATTTGTTTCATCATTCATTGGTTCTCATTCAATGAGCTAACTATCATGCTTCCTTGCTCAAGATGAAAATTTCTTCACAGAGTATGGTGAAGAACTTGCTAGCTATGTTTTTAAGTGATCAGTGATCTCCACATCAGTCGTCCCACCACTGGTGTAGACTAGAAAGTATTCATGCCTTTTCATTCTATAGTGTCTTTACCCATAACTTCCCATAAATCCTCCTTTATCCTACATGCTGGAGATCTAGCTCTCCTTCTTTTAAAATTTCATAGATCCCACCATAGCTCTTCAGTGATTTTCCTAAGATCAAGGACTGTCTCACTCTTTTATTTCTATCCTCAGAGATAAGCCCAGGGCTTTTCCAAGAACAGATATTTAATAACTGACTTTTCTATCATTCATTCATTCACACTCAGCAGGTCCTTATCTTTCCTCATCTTCCCTATATAACAGCTCATCTCTTTTTTTTATTCTTCTGTCCCTTTGATGCTCATTTGCATAACTCTTCATATACAAGTCATTGTTAATAATATGGCACAATTGACTTATACTTGCCATGGTTCAGCCAGTTTATACCACTGAAGAAATAGTGTCTTAATAAATAATGACACTTCATTGACTTTATTATCTAATCTTATCTTTTTTATTAATGTATAAACTTCTATTGCTACCTTCCAGCCACGAGTCATATCCTATAAAGTTTCACTGATACCTGTCAAGTCAAATTTAACTTATTTCATTAAAAGTTCTATAGTAAGAGGATGGGATACTATGGATTTTAGAGGGGAAAAAAGAGACACACTTCTATCCTGTTGCTAATTTCCTCCCCATATCCAGGGCAACTGTGAGGGTAGGAGCCTGGAAATAACCCTCTGAGTTTCCTTATGAATTTCATACTTGGAAGATCAGGTCTTATCTGACATGAATTTGGACTAAAACTATATACAAGGTGCCCCAAAATTCTTACTATGCAGTTTAAAGTCGTTATTAAAGGTTAAAACTGCATACTAAGATTTTTGAGATTCCCTTTATAAGTCTCTTCCCCTCCCTGAGGCATAATTCCTTTTCTTCACAACCTCACTCATTCTAAAAACAGAAGGTAAAATTAATAAGCTCTAGCTTCCAGTTAAAATGGACTAACTCTGTTATATGGTCTGGCACAAACAATACCTTAAAGAATAATGATTTTGAAAAACAAGAATCCTGATCAATAGAACAAACAGCCATAACTCCAAAGGACCAATGATGAAGTATACTATTCATGGGTAGGACAAAAATAGTCCCTAAATTCCCATTCCAAACGAGATTATATTTCTATAATCCTATTTGTATGCATATATATATGCATATATATATATTCATATATGTATATATTCTATCAGTGATTGAGCAGATTAACTTAGAATTATAATTGAAGAGGCAGCAGTTATGAAGATAGTATTTTCTTGATGTGCATTCAGTTGTGAGAGCAATGTGCTGTGAATATGAGTTTGCTTGCTATCTGAGAGTAAGGACAATGCATTTAGGAATTGACCTGAATGTTGAGTGGTATCATCATAATTAACATCAAAAAGAATTTTGAGGGCAGCTAGGTGGCACAGTTGATAAAGCACCGGCCCTGGAGTCAGGAGTACCTGGGTTCAAATCCAGTCTCAGACACTTAATAATTACCTAGCTGTGTGGCCTTGGGCAAGCCACTTAACCGCATTTGCCTTGCAAAAACCTAAAAAAAAAAAGAATTGTGACCTCTTTGCTAGTTAAACCAACAAATGGCCCTGCTAATCAATCACCTGATCCTGTTTGGCAAAAGATTTATATATCAATATACTCCCATGCTCATCCTCATTATTTCTATACCATCTAGATAGAGACAAGTGATGAAGCTGAGTTCTCTATGGCTCTTGGAAAGTCAGTGACCTTCTATCTCTCAGTTCTACCTTCCTACTTGTCATGCTACAGACTTGTTTTCAAAGTATGGATGATTTGAGGATTTACCCATTCAGAAATTAGCCCTCCATCTGTGGCAAATTGTGCTTCTTTTTAAAATTGGATGTAATTCAGTGAATCCTAGTAATGTAACTTTGGCATGATAAAGTTGACTCTCCAACTAAATAGACTTGCTTGGATTTTACATATCATCACTTTCCTTGGTATAGAACAATGAGTTATAAAATATCTACTGGGAGGTTGCATGCCTACAACATCTCCAACACATAGAATCAATCTGAACCTAGGAATTTAGAAAATAGAGTTTGATTTTATGTAGTTTTCCACAGCTGTTCCACTGAGCAAGTAATGTTCCATTCATGTTTCCAGAAGAGTCAATCTTTAAGAGATACCTCAACTCTGATCTTGGTTCTCAGCTCAAATAAGGGCATAGAACCCAGAATCTAATACAAACTGGTACACCAGGCACAGTGTATTTCACAGTCTCAGCTAACAGGTTACTGGCTGGGAGTTCTGATCACTTTTGACTTCTTGGAACAAGGTGAGTGGATTCAGCAGCAAGTCCTGCCATGGAGGAAGGACACTACTGATATAATTGCATCCTTCTCTGACCTTGACTGTGACTTCCCTCTCCTCTGGTTGCTTCTCTTGCCCCTTCTTATTGTCCCTCTCTGGCCAAATCCCTATATACACATGTAACAGGTCTGAAGAGGATCGGGCAGAGTAAAAGAAGTGCTATATCAATCTTCCCATACTCCCCACTGCCATGAAACTTCTAGCTGCCAAGAGAAAGCTAGGATGAAAAGCTGATCAGATTATCTCCCAGTTTATGAGCCAATTCACTGGGGAAGGACTGTACTCTAGTTCAGTTTTTTTATTACTCATACTCTGAAAATATGTGTATGGGGACTGGAGGTCATGAGTAATAATATCTTCTTTTTTCTTAGATATTAAATCCTATGAATTATTTGGCCTTTCCACTAATATTCTTCTTTCTAAAACTTGCCATGATGTTGGATGGTATCTGGCTTAGTGAATGTATGTGAGCAGTTTTCTCCCTCCCCCTCCATTTTTCATTGAAAGCCTTTGATCAGATCCCATCTCCAGAAAAATCTATTCTTCCCATTCCTAAAAAATCCCTGGTCAATAGCATATCATCAATCCTTTCCCCAAAGTACAGGGCTAGAAATACAAATCCCATTCTCCAACATCATCTTCTTCACCAGCTGTTCACTTTCCATATAAGATTTTTCTCTTCTGAAACTCTTACTTTGAATGAGAAATAATGATTTTAAAAATACCACATATACCCCTAAGTCCTCTAATTCATTTGTTAGGATGTCACAATCCCAGAGAAGCTTCTAGTATCATTTGCCCCATATGAATCATGAGAAGTGAGTACCAATATGAGGTTTGACACGTCTCCAGACATCCTCTGTCACATCCCAGATGCACATCTCAGAAAGGCAGCACATTCCCCAAATGGGTTTGTCATGAAGACATATGGTTTCCCTACTGCCACTCAGCAAGTAAGCACAACCCTCATGCTTCATCTATTCTTCCCATGAGAGGTTATTTGAAATATTAGTAGATACTGTGGATATTCATCATCATTTCTTAGAGTACTCCTAGGGTTCAGATTTACCTTTTTGATAGAATGGCCTCCAAACCTTTATAGTGCTCCCAGGGTTTGGTGGTCCTTCTCAGTGTCATGGTCTTCCACACTCCAGGCTCACGATTGGTTTGACTTCACCTGTTTCTTGAGATGCTTTTGACTCTTTTCTATCCTCTCTGAAGAGAAGTTTCCTTTGTAATACTTTCTTTGTAATAAAACATAGTCTATTCTAAAGTAAAAAAGGTCACAGAATCATAGGATTTAAGAATTGGAAAGGACTTCAGGAGTCATTTGGTCCTCATAATATCTGGAAAAGAATGTCCATTATAACACCACCAATGAGCAATCCAACCTTTGCTTGAAAACTGCTCCCTCCCAAGGTAGCCCATTCTGCATTGAGAGGACTCATATTCTTTGGAAATTTTTCTGACATCAAGCCTAAGTTTTTCCTCTTCACAACTTCCTGTCATTAATCTGTATTCTATATTATGGATCCAAATAGGATAAGTCAAATACTTTTTTCCCATGTGACAAACTTTTAAATACTTAGAGATACTCCTAAACCTTCTCATTTTTTGACTAAATATTTCTAGGTCCTTCAACTGATCTTCAGATAGTGTGCACTTTCCATTCTAGTTATGTCCTTCTGGATACACTTCATCTTACCATAGACCTTTCTCATATGCAGTGCCAAAGACTGAATATAATGATCCAAATATGTCTGACCAGGGCACAATATAACAGAGCTGTCACTTCCGTATTCCTTGAGACTAAAACTCTCTCAATGCAACCCAAAAATCACATTAGTTCTCTAGACTGCCATATTACAGTGTTGACTTACACTGAGCTGGCAATTCACTAAATCAGGGATTATTAACTTTTTTTTTACATTGACCTATTTTGGCATCCTGATAAAGCCTATGGATTTCTTTTCAGAGTTTTTAAATGCAAAGTATTATATAGAAAACCAATTATATTAAAATATGGTTCAAATATTGTTTAAAAACAAGGGTTAAGAATTACTGCACTAAATCTTCTCAGTCTTTTGCATATGACTGCTGTATAGTCATACCTTCCTATTTTGTAATTATGAAATCAATTTCCCTCTTCTGTTTTTCCTGCATTATTAATTTGTTTGGTGATCTTATCACCTCCCAGGGATTGAATTATTATTGCCATGCTATTCTATTTATCCAGCCCTAACCTCTCTTAACCTTCAAATTTGCATATACCCAACTGTCTTATCAGACATCTCAAGCTCAACATTTTCATAACTAAACATATTATCTTTTACTTCTAAAGCCTCTCTGTTTTTGAACCTTCCTAGTACTGATGATAGAAATTCAAAGAAAGTCCAAAGATAGTTCCTCATCTTTGATGGTGACTGCTAGGTGTAGATAGAATATCAAGCCTGAAGTCAAGTTTTGTGAGTTCACATTTAACCTGAGACCCTAACTAACGGTGTCACCCTTAGCAAATCACTTTACTCTATTTGCCATAGTTCCTCATCTATAAGATGAATTGGAGAAGGAAATGGCAAGCTACTCTAATATCCTTGTTGCCAAGAAAATCCCAAATGGGGTCACAGAGAGTCAGATACCATTGAAAAATGGCTTTATAACAAACCACTGATGTGATTAGGGACATAGGGACACCATCATTTCCACAGGTACTCAGATTCACAATGGTGTCATCCTTGACTCCTTTCGGTGGGGGGGGGGGGGGGTTGCAAGGCAATGCATTTAAGTGACTTGCCCAACATCACAGAGTTAGGTAATTATTAAGTGTCTGAGGCTGGATTTGAACTCAGGTCTCCTGATGCCAGGGCCAGTGTTCCAACCACTGTGCCATCTAGCTGCCCCTAAATAGGTTCTTTTTTTGGTTCATCCTTGATTCTTTATGCTCCCTAATCTCCCTTCCATCAGAGGTTAAGTCCTTCCATCTGTCCTATATATGCCCTTCTCTTATCTGACAATGCTACCACCCTGGTATGGCCCTCCTAAACTCATGCCAGGGCTATGTCAAAAGACTGATGATTAGTGTCCCTACCTCAATCATCTTGCCACTTCAGTTCATAATTCATTTAGTTGTCAAACAATCTTCCTAAAACCCTGACTTGATGATGGTACCACCCCCCTACCCCCACCATTCCCATTCAAGAAAATTCAGTGGCTTCCAATCACCTCCTGGACTAAGTATAAAATTCTCTATTTGGTATTCAAATCCTTTTGTAACCTGGTCTCCTCCTATCTTTCCAATTTTTTACATCTTAGCTCACCCTCCCGAATACTATCTGACCTCCTATTTCTCACAAAGAAATAATCCATTTCTTGACTTCAGGCATTTTCACTAGATGTCTCCTATGCCTCTATTACTCTCTTTCATCTCCCCCTCCTACTTTATCTGACTTCCTCCAAGTCCCAGCTACAATTCTATCTTCTACAAGATGCTTTTCTCAGTCACCCTTAATGCTAATGTTTTCCCTATTTCCAATTTATCCCATCTCCTAGAATGTGAACTCCTTGAGAGAGAAAAAAACTATCTTTTACTTTCTTTGTATTCCCAGGCCTTAGAAACACAGTAGGTACTTAACAAACTCTTGATTTTATATTTATTCCATTTAATTTAATTTTATTCCATTTAATCTCAACTTCTTAAATTTAGCTCAATCTTTAGCTCTGAATATGGGAGTCAGAAAACTTGTATTTAATCTTTACTTCTCCAGTCACTGATTATTTCACCTTGGGAAAGTGATTTCCCCTTTGCAAGACTCAATTTCTTCATCTGTAAAATGATAATAATAAGACTTGCAGATTCTAGGCCTGTGAAAAGTTTATAGTCTCCTCCCTCACTCACTGCTCTTCAGCCATGGACCTTGGTTTTAAGATACTCCCTGGATCCCAAGGGAAAAAAGTCTCATGGACTTTACAAGCTTTTATCTTTATAACATTGTGACTGTCTGCCCCATCTTTATCTAAATTATGCCTTTTCTAAGAACTTGGAGATTTAACCTAAAGGAAGCTCTTCCCTATCATCCAGACCCAACCTAAAAGCACTGATGAGGGAAAATTAGTCAGGACTTCTAGGTGGTACAGAGGTTAGAGAACTGACTCTGGCATCAGGAGGATGTGAGGTCAAATCCAGCCTCAGACACCTAGTGATTACCTAATTGTGTGACCATGGGCAATTACTTAACCCCATTACCTTGCAAAAAATAGTTAATCTTCTTGGACACTAAAATAACACTTGTTTTAAAATGGGCTCCTTGATGGCATTGTCTTTAAACTAGAACCTGGATCATTCTTAAACATTTTTATAATTTTTATTTATTTAAGGCAATACAGCTAAGTGACTTGCCCAAGGTCACACAATTTGAACTCAGGTTCTCCTGACTCCAGGGCTAGTGCTCTATCCATTGCACCACCTAGCTGCCCCTATCTGGATTATTCTTGTCAGAAGGTCTTGTATTCCCCACCTAGTCTAAATCACCATCCTATCTTTCTGGGATCTGATTCCTGATCTCTATTTTCCTATGAATGCCAATCCTCTGACTTTTTATTCCATACCTAAAACCTCTGCTCTTTAATGTCCTTTCCACTGAGTTCTAGTTTTCAACTTTCCTCTACCTAAAACATTGGGAAGACTGCAAAAGGACAAATGCCCAAGGTCTAAACAACAAAAGTTAGAAAATGATTTTTTTTTTGCACCTGCAACATATCTTATTTTGTGCCTCAGGCCATAAATGCAGGTGGCAGATACCATCACTGGGATTATCGACTTTATGTACTCCTATCAAACATACCATGTATTCCTTCCCCCAGAATTAATGCTAGGAAAATGCAAAATATTTCACATTGTATATACAAATTTCAACAAAGCCATTGACAAAGTTTCTTTCAATATCCTCACCAACAAGATAGAGAAATGTGAGATATGCTTGAAATACAGTTAAGATGACTTCACAAATAGTCAAACAACTGGCCACAAAGAATTAATGGATCATTGTTGATCTAAAGTGAGGTTTCAAGTGATATGCTGCTGAATAACCTCCCAGGCCCTGTTACATTCCAAATTTTTATCACTAAATTAAATGAAGGTGGAGAAGACAATCTTATTTGTTACAAAGATAAGACAAAGCTCAGAGGGATAGTTCAACATTGGTTGACAGAATTTGGCTAAAAAAAAACTTGACAAAATGGAATAATAGGTCAAAACTAAAAAGATAAAATTTTATAGCAATAAATGTTCAACAATACAAGAATAGGTAAGAGGAGAAAGTTCTAGATAGAGCTGGGAGTCCTGGACACCTCCTTTGGACAATTCAGTATATTAGTAATATTACTTAGGATGTTGAGAAAATTTGCTAAGGGACCTGAGAGACCATCTCATTCAGGGACTCTTAGTCTGGACTTCTCAGACTCCCAATGGGACCACTGATGGATTTCAGAAGTCCATGAATTCATATTAATCATCACCTTCACTACTCTCTACTGAAATTTAGAATTATCTTTAATTATGAATTTTTAAAAGCCCATTATTCTGAAAAGGGGGGTCATAGGCTTCACCAAATTGTCATAGCAATTCATAACACAAAGAAAGATCAGGAATCTTGATCTAGTACTCAGAGTTCTTCCAATTCTTAGAGTCTATGATTTTTTAAATTTAAAATATGAAGTTAAAATTGCTGTAAGAAATAAGTGATTGAGTGACTAAGTTCCAGAGAGATAGATAGTAAGGCTTTGTTTCTACCTTGATTTGCTCCAGTTAATCAGAGCAGGTGAGTTAACATTTTTGGTTTTACTTATTTTGCCCCAAGAAGTTTTATTCTTCTGGTACATTTACAGCAGAGTAAATGGAGGATTTTTTTCCCGAAGTGTCTTTTTTTTGCTATACCAACTCCAATATACTTTCTGATCACCTTGTTACTCTTTATACAGACTTCCTTTCCTGAATCTAGGCATCTTCACTGGAGAACTTTGAAAATATCATTAATCAGGGAGAAGGAACTAACCCCCAACACCTGTTGATCTCCTTGTTATTCTCTTTTCATCTTCTGACTCTAGGCATCTTCACTGGAGGGTTCTGGAAACATTATTAATGGGGAAGAAGGAACCAATCCCCCACTGCTCAATCTCCACTCTAAATTCGATTTTTTCAATGTGTTTGTTTTTGCTGATCAATGACCTATAGATTTGAAGCCTACAGAGAGTGGTAACCAAAAATTCATGTGTTACACTTGTTCTTTCAAGGGCCCAGAAAATGTCTGATCATCATCATCATCATCATCATCATAATTGACAATTATATGGTGCCTAATGTATGTTAGATAAAATTTTACAAATATTTTATTTTAGCCTCACAATGACCCTGGGAGATAAGAGCTATTATTATTCTCATTTTATAGCTGGGGAAATGGAGGTAATCATAAGTTAAGTGACTTGCCCAGGGTCACACAGTTGTATGTATCTTAGGTCAGATTTGGACTCAGGTGTTCTAACTCCAGGTCCACTGTATCACCTAGCTACTGACTAGCACTTTGCTGAATTCAGTTAGGTTCACTTTGGCTCTGGTGTCTCATACCAGGAATCTGCCAAATAAAGATTAGCTGCTCTGTAAACTCCTTTTATTCTAATTTGTTATAGATTCATTCCTTAAATGATCTGGATGATTGCCAATAGACTAATAATAATAAAGTCTAGGATTTATATAGTGTTTTGAAGTTTGCAAACATCTCATTTTATTCTCATAACAACCCTGAAAGCTAAATGCTATCATCTCCCCATTTTATAGCTGAGGAAACTGAGGCAGAAAGAGGTTATATGACTTTCCAAAATCACATGGTTAGTAAGTCTCTGAGACTGAATTTGAACTCAGGTCTTCTTACTGCAGGTTCAATGCCATGCCACTAAGGGCTGCATACTGCACATGACACCCTAGGAGAGTCCACTGGCTAATCTCTGCAGTCAGGGAGAATTGGTCAAGCTTATTCTGTTGTTTGTTATTCTTGCTGTTGTTCAGCTGTGTTCAAACCTCCCTATTTGGAGTTTTCTTGGCAAAGAGACTGGAGTGGTCTGCCATTTCTTTCTCCAACTCATTTTACAGATGAGATAACTGAGGCAAACTGGGTTTAGTGATTTGTCCAGGCTTACACAACTGGTGAAGTGTCTGAGGGCAGGTTTGTCCTTCAGAAGAGGAGCTTACCTATCCAGGTTCAGGGCTTTGCCATTTAGCTGCTCTTCAGTTGGCAAGGTAAATTAACTGATTTATGTGAGGCAAAAGATTTCCCTAATTAGAAACTTTAGCAGAGTATAAGTAAGCCCTTTGAAGGCAAGGATCCACATCTTAGCATCATAGCATTTTAGACTTGGAAGAAAGTTTTGCAATAATCTAGTCCAATCTTCTAAATTTATGAATGAAGAAACTAAGGCCCAAAAAGATAGAAAGACTTGGCCAACTCACATAACTCTTATTCATTTAGATCCTGCAGTATGTTAGCAAATTGTTTTCCCATTGTAGAGGCTCAATAGATATTGAATGAATGAAAGAGCAAAGGAAGGAGGGAAGGACAGAAGGAAAGAGGGAAAAAAAAGAAGGAAGGGAGGAAAAAAGAAGAGAGGAAAGGAGGGAAAGAGGGAAGGAAGTGAGGGAGGGAGGGAGGAAGGAAGGAAGGAAGGAAGGAAGGAAGGAAGGAAGGAAGGAAGGAAGGAAGGAAGGAAGGAAGGAAGGAAGGAAGGAAGGAAGGAAGGAAGGAAGGAAGGAGTAATGAATGAAAGAAAATGTGTTTGGTCTAATTCAAGACTTGTCTAGCCTTGGTAATCAAAGCCCAAATAGAGGCATAATTCATTAATTTGCTGATTGTTCTTTGCCTTCAACAAACAGTCACTGTGAAATAACAGAGCACAAGCAGAAAGTTCTTTTTAATTGAGGAGAGGGACAAGGGAAGAGGGTCAATACAGCTGCTAGCAAAGAAAGCTGTACTGGAAACAAATCACTCAGCCAGAGTGATTACTGCCAGTAATTTAACTATTCACTTGGCATAGTCATTTCATTATTTCAGGCCACTAAGATAGCATTAAATCACTGCCCCTGTGTAATAATAGTACCAGATGCCTGGAAAACCCATCCAGAGGGACTTAATCACTCAGAGAATGCTCATCAGTTTATTCATCAATGAGCTCTGATCCTCTTCTGGGCAGAACTAGGGCATCTCTCCTCCTGCTGAGCCTGAAATACCCCACAAGACATCAAAGACGGATCTTCACAGCCATGAGACTATTCCTGGCTTTGTTCTCCTAGCTGAGATTAAAAAGGGGCATAACTTGGCCCTGCATAAAAAGAAAAGCCGCTAATTTGTTGCATATGTGTGATATACTATTTATATTTCTTTGTGTGTTCGTTAATATGTTTAACCATCTCTAATAGACTCCATAAATGCTTTCCAAATCCAGTTGCAATGGTCTATTTGCTGCCTAGTACAGCATATAATCTTTTTCAAGAGTGATATTGATCTTGTTAAGTCTCCTAGTCATCTAGTCTTTGAGCATGCCTTAAGAACTCCTTTTCTATGGACGAACCACCTGTCTATTTTTGCTTTTTGCTCATTAGCGATGCCTGAACAGTCTTGATGGCTAAAAATGGATCTGCAGCTACAATACCACTTCCACTTCCACTTCCATACACACACACACACACACACACACACACACACACACACACACACACACACCTTTTTAATAGATGAGGACACCTTGTGTGAAGGTCACTTAGCCATAACCAAGAGCAGCAACCAATTTCATAGAGACAGAGGTAGTGAAAGGAAAGAGTGATACTTCACCTATAAAACAGAGCAAGAATGAAATCATAGACTCATAAAATCGTAGACTCATGGGATAGTAGTGCTGCCAGACATCTTAAGTAACATCTTGCCCAATCACCCATTTTGTAAACTATCATTTCTTTGTTGTGGGTACTGTAAACACCCTACCAGGAGGGCATCATCGAAGGACTATTGACTAAGGAAGAGAAAGAACAAGACTGCATCTGAGAAATTATGAAGCGTTTTTAGTGGTCCTAGACCTGAAACAAAGGATTGGTACTGTACAAAAGCACTGGCTTTGAAGTTAGAAGTCATAAAGTCTTAAGATCATTGGTCTAAAGAAGCTATTCTCTAACAAAAAATATTGAAGAACTATTTTGGAGGGCATATCTATCAGTATCTAACATATTAGAAAATAAAAGTTTTAATACTATTATGATGATAGATTTATAAAGTGCTTTCCACACAACTTAGAGGTCACTGATTGGTCTGGAGAACTGGATCTAGAGTCAGGAAATCCTGAATTTAAATCTAGACACTAGCTGTGTGACCCTAGACAAGTCACATCACCTGTCTACCTCAGTTTCCTCAACTGTAAAAGGAGGATAATATTAGAATGTGCTGCCAAGGATTGTTATAAAAATCAAATGAAATAATATTTGTAAAGCACTTTGCAAACCTTAAGGTGTTATATAAATATTAATTTGTCCTTATCATTTAATTATTCTTGTTGTCATTATTATCACAGTAATCCTATGAGGTGTGCAGAAATTATTCTAGTGTTACTTCCAGGTCCTGGCTATACCTCATTAGCAACTCTGCTAATTTGCCAGATCCTAAACTCAACTTGTCCAAATTCTCTCTCCTACAAAATCTCCCACTCAAAATCTTGTCCCAACTTCTCATCGATCCCCGCTGGTACAATGTCTTGTGATCCCTTCAAATTCAGTCTTCTTTAGTCTCCTAATCAACCTGCTAACCAGGCAGTGAGAGACCCCAAACATGGATGGGACACAAGAGAGCATCTAGTATCTGGAGCAAGACCAAGAGTTGACAAACAAGGAGTGAATGGGGAAGAACTCAAAAAAAAAGGGGGTGGAGGAGTAATGACCTCTTCAATGGCCTTGCTGAAGGATCCACCCTGGTTTGTAAAGTAGCACCATATTCTGCACTGGTCAAGAAGAAAGTTCTCATCCAGGACAAGAGAGGGAAGATGCAGGAGACCAGTGTGTGGTTGTACCCTGTTCTGCTCCCTCTCTTAATGATCTCCCATAACACTGTTCACGCGTGTCTGTGATGGAGAGAGGGTGAGAACAAGGGAGCAGACACAGCCTTCACCTCCTTCAACATTCGCGCTGACCCGATTGTGTCAGCGCCACTTGTCGCCCCATCTGTCACCGTGTCAGTTCCTGCTGGGGCCCCAGGATCCACAGAGGTTACGCCACGTGTCCCACCATTTATCTTGCTGGGCTGCCGTACTGATGTGTTTGACAGTTCTATTTGTTATCCTGCAAAGCAGGGTCTGCTCTTTCAAAGAGAGGAGAAGGAAAAAAGGAAACACAAGTCAAGTGTGGAACAGGGACTAGGCAAGAAGTTATTGCTGGGAGAAGTCTGAAAAAAGGAGATCTGCAAGGTTTGACTGAGGAGGGAGGAGGAAAATTGATGATGATGATGATGATGATGATGATGATAATGATGATAATAATTACCCTTACTGGTATTTATTTGGTGATTTAAAGCTTGCAAAGCACTTTATATATGCTATCTCATTGTATCCTCATGACAATCCTCTTTGGGAGGGGCTGTTTTCATCATTTTACAGGCAAGGAAACTGAGAGAGATAAGTATTTTAAGTATTTTACCCTGAGTAAGAAGGAAACACCACCTACTTTACTCCAGATATTGTGCTGACCATTTTACAAATATCTTATCTGAACTTTATAACAATCCTATCAGTTGGGTACTATAATACTCATCTTACTAATGAGGAAACCAAGACAGAGGCTAAGTGACATTCCCAGGGGCACACAGCTAGCAGATATTTGGGGTAGAATTCCAAATTAGATCTTGACTCTTCTAGAAAAATTATCAAACTCATTCAAAGTATGCATATAATGGATGTATGCATAAAGAAAAATCATTTTTATCCTAATGAAAATAATGGAAGAGGTAACATATGCCCTGGATTTGGAGATAGAGGATCTGGGGTTGAATCTTGGCAAGTTATCTAATCCCCCTTGGCCTCAGTTTCCTTACCTGAGAAATGAAAGGTTTGTACTAGATGACCTCTAAGCGCTCTTCCCAGTCTAAATCTATGAGCACATGTGTTATTTGGGAAATCAGTTTCCTTGTCATGTTATGTGTACTCCATATGGACTTCATTTTTTTACTTTGTTGGACAAATAAATAATAGAGATGTTGGGACCTCTGTCCCACTGTGGAGTTCTGGTCCCTCAGAATTGCCAACTTCTCAGGCTGTGACAGTCAATCATTGTCAGCAGTTGGAGCACACACAGACTTTGAGTCAGCCAGTCTTTGGGGAAGAGATGGTGGTCCTCGAGCTGTTCTAGCTCTCTCCCAGGCAGAGTCCTCAGCTTGTCAGAAACCCCTGAGCTAAGTTTGCTTGATGGGCCTACTCCAAGGGTCACAGCCAAATGACTGCCTGCCCAGGGAGTTTTTGTTCATTCCTTGTGACAACACTTCATACAAATGGAGATTTTTTTGTTGTTCATTTGCTTCAGTTGTGTCCAACTCATTTTCACCCTTTTTGGAGTATTCTTGCTGAAGTTTCTGGTGTTTACCATTTCCTTCTCCAGATCATTTTTACAGATGAGGAAACTGAGGCAAACTGGACTAAGTCACTTGCCCAAAATCATACAACTAGTTAATGTCTGAAGCTAGATTTGAACTCAGGTCTTTTTGACTGCCAACACTTTTATCTACTGCACCACCTACCTGCCCTAAGAGAGGCTGTGGGAGAGAACAGTACTTCTAAAGGCAAAGGAACCAATTTTAAATTCTGTTTCCATCACTGATTGTATTGTAAATCAGTAACCCTTTCCAGGTCTCAGTTTCCTCATTTGTAAAATGAAGGGATTCAACTAGAAGACTTCCAAGCCCCTACAAAGAGAAGCCTTAAGTGTGTCATCAGTATACTTGCTGAGAGCAGAGATCTCATCCCTTTAATTTAATTTGCTTGGTTGATTAATTAGTCTTATGAGTATGATGAGGTTACACTGAAATGAATCAAATTGGAAGATTCCTTTCAAGTCCCTGCATTTCCAGAGAAGTCAGCACAGAGCCATATGGCCCGGGGTGGCATAGGCATGACAACTAACTCCAAGAAATAGTTTCTAATTGCAAAATCTACTTGGAAAGTCGATAATGCTTTGGAGACCCTGTTTGGTATGCCAAGGAAAAAAAAATCAGAAGGTCAGAGAATTATTGATGAACTATCATCCATCATAATTTGGTGAAATTTTATTATTTTAGGACATTATTCAGAAATTATTATAAATGATAGTAATAAAAATAACTAGTGCTTATTTTAATGCTAGACACCATGCTAAGTACTTTATATAGATTTCACTTGATCCTCATGAGAACTCTAGGAAGTTAACCTTACCCCCATTTTGCCACTGAGAGAACTGATGCAGATAGCATGTGACTTGTTCAGGATCACACATCTGGTGTCTTAAACTGCATCATCTAGCTATCAGATTGTTCAAATGGTATATTTTCTTTGGTTGGCATCTAGAAATATACCTGTGATGTGGTTTCAAAGTCATGTGGTTCCCAAACTGATTCTAAAGGCAAATACCAAAGAGGCTTCTAAAAAGATCTTGAGTAATAGCCCTACTATGGAGCCAACTCCATAGACTTTTAAGGTGAACATTGTGAAAGAAAGTACTCATTTTGATATGTGTAGGATAATAATAGTTTGCTGTATTGGTTCCCATTTTGCCCATATTTTTCTCATGTTGTAATCATTTTTCTGGGATTTTTTTTAGGTTTTTCCAAGGCAAATGGGGTTAAGTGGCTTGCCCAAGGCCACACAGCTAGGTCATTATTAAGTGTCTGAGGCCGGATTTGAACCCAGGTACTCCTGACTCCAGGGCCGGTGCTTTATCCACTGTGCCACCTAGCTGCCCCTATTTTGTAATCATTTACCAGATGAGAAAAATGTGTTTTAATAGCCATGAAGGTAGCTGAAGCAATTTTGTGGGGGCACTTAGAGCTTGATTAGACATAGAAGATGACAGTTATTCACTGCGTCCTGGAATATTGCCAGCTATCCTGACTTTTGTCCTGCCACTGGGCTAGTCCCTTTGCTGTGAGGGCTTGCCCAGCTATTTTCAGGGTTGCTCATCCATCTTTGGTGTCCCTCAGCTACCCAACTTTCACCTGTGGCTCCAAGAAAATGTACCAGGCAAAATGACCACACCCTGGTAAAACCTTACTGGTAGATGGGTTAAAGCAGGTTGAGGGTAACCAACAGAGCTCAGAACAGCCAGTGAATTAGAGAGGGTGAGTACCTCAAGCATATGAAGCCTTCCTGTGGTGAAATGGGGTGGAAGTGAGAACAATTTGTTTCAACAGTTATGAAGGTGGCTAAAGCAAGCATTGGGCAATACTTAGAGCTTTGTCAGACATGAAAGATGGCAAGGTCATCCATGGCATGCATCCTGGCCCATCCCTAGTGCTGTTGACTTTTGTCTTGCCACTGGACTTTGATAGGGCTGGAAGAGATCATGAGAGTGATAACTTTGTTCAACTCTTTCTCACTTAAAACCAACTCATATTCTAGTCAAGTTATCGCTCCATGATATTATTGGTCCTCTTGGAGAACAAAGAACAGACAACAACATTTATAAAGCCACTACAGAACTACCCAAAATGCTGAAGATTTTCCCTTCTTTTACCTAAATAAATCCTATTCTCAAAAAAAAAAAAAATCTTCTCCTGGCCCTACTATCCCTGCATGATATCCTGTGGCTCTCTTTTCCTTTCTAAGTCAAACTCTCAGAAAAAGTTATCTATTCATTACTTCTACTTTCCCTCACTCTCTCCTTAGCCCTTTGAAATCTGGATTCGAATCTTATAACTCAACCAATGTTACCAATGAACTCTTAATTTCTAAATCCTTTGACCTTTTCACAGTAATCCTCCCTGACTTCTTTGTAGTATTTAAATCTATTGACCACTCTCTTGCCTTAAATTATTTTTCCTCTCTGGATTTTCACAACAATCATCTCTCCTTGTTCTCCTTATCTCTAGTCTTCAGTCTCCTTTCCTCATTCACCACCCATATCATATCCTCTAACTATAGATGTTCTCCAAGTCTCTGTTTATGGCTTTAGAGCAAATTATAATAATATTATTTGCACTATCAATATCATGGAAATGGGGGTTCTGGAAATTATAAAGTATATTGAAATGGGGGCAGCTAGGTGGCACAGTGGATAGAGCCCCATCCCTGGAGTCAGGAGCACCTGAGTTCAAATCTGGCCTCAGTCACTTAATAGTTACCTAGCTGTGTGGTCTTGGGCAAGTCACTTAACCCCCTTACCTTGCAAAAAAAACTTTAAAAAAATTTTAAAAAGAATATTGAAATACAAGTCATTGTTGTAAAGACCTATTCTGATTTTTTTAATCAGTATCAAAATACTTTCATCAGATAAGTGCCAGTGCAGGCCTCCCAGAATGCAATAGTATAAGAGAAGTTTCCATTTTGACCATGATTTTCCTATAAATTATCCAGAGAAATTCTATCCCAAATATTGAGGTCTACCAATCATGTTAGCATATTTTTTGAGGGAAGGGGAAAAGGAAAGACCAACATGCCACTCAGACTGTCTCTTTTACTCCTTCTGCATGACTATCTCATTTCTCTCAATCATTCATTTCCTAAATAATGCATTTTACACCACTCTCTAGTTCTTAACACTGTTCCTAGCACATTGTAATAAATGTTCATTGACTGACTGATCCATCTAAGCTCACTGACCCCTGCCTCTTGTTCCTCCCAAGAGTCTTTCCATTATTACATGAGGTTTTTGTCATTTTAATTTAAAAGAATCAACAACAACAATAATAATAATAATAATAATAAACAATGGCCTATAATCTCTAAATCCAAATAAGAAAATGAAAAATAGAAGTATTGATATATTAATTTTATATTAATTTTACAAATATGTCCATTTGTGTCTCATAGTGGCTATCTCTAAGGTGGAGAAAGGAAGAAAAAAGAAACTTATATGGATTTTGTTGTATGAAAGCAATAGCAGGTTGTACATAGTAGATTTAAAATTTCATATGTAATCATCTTTTTCAATTGTACTATGTTATGGAAATGTTTGTTTTATTCAATAAACTAAAAATAAAATTAAAAAATAAAAATCAATAAGATAATTCATAAGGAAACTATTCACTCATACCAGACATTAGCATATTATGAATTAAAGATCTAGGGACACTTGTGAGTTAGAGGTCTTACACACTTCAGAAACCATTTCACAAAATTGCTCAATTTTTTAATAAAGCAATTTTTAAATATATATATTCTCCAAAGGGGAATAGAATTCTAAAAGTCTTTGAAAATTATTCTTCTAAAGTCTTTTAAATTTTTTTTTCTATTGGTTACTCCCTAATTCAGTGTTGTAAGAAGAATTAATACTCAGTATCACTCTCATTCAGTACTAATGAGAGAATTGAGACTCAGAAATAAATGGGAGGGTTTTGATGAGGTTAATAAAACAAGTCAAGGGAAGAAGAAAAGAATCATCTTGAGTCTTCTGATTCCATATTGATGCTTCTGACTTTTCTGCTCCAGTCTTCCCTTAGAACTTCACTCAGTGCTTCTCACCCTGGGAAAAATTCTTCTGCCATATACCACTCCCTTTCTCACATTATTGAGTTACTCTTGAGACTTGCATCTTGTAGAAGAAATCACTGGATGAGTGAGCCTTCATTTTCTCCTTGACTCTACTTCTGATTTTACCATCATGTTCCCATGCAAATATGTCCCCTCCCCATCTTCTTTTTGACTTAGAGTAGAAACTCCTTGCGTAGGGAACTATCATTTTGCTTATATTTTAATTCTTAGAGATTAAGCATATAGTAAGTGCTTAATAAATGGGTCTGGTCTTTTTGTTTTGTTTTGCTTTTGCCTTATTTTCTTAACTCTTTCATCCTCTCTCTGCCTCTCACCTTAGTCTGCTGGCCTCAGTTTAGTTGAAGAATTGTCCACAATGTGCCAACTTCAGTTTTGACATTTGGCCCTGATTGACAGTTCTAGACTGTGCTTCTTTTTCAACAGGAAGCTTTACACTACTCTACCTCAACTTAAATCCAAGTCACAAGTCAGTCAAGACATCACCTATGTCATCATTGGTCTTCTTCAAAAACAAAGGATGAACATCAACAAGAAAAGTCAGTGAGTCATGGTGTAAAGGGAGAATGGTGCCATGGTGAGAAATTGTGCCTAGATAGAAAAGCAGAATGCTACTTAAAAAAAGAAATCACTTTCTCCTAAGAAAACTTGAATGGCTCCCCTGTACCCAGAGATGGGTTCATCACATAACACTGCACACAGTATTCCACCAATCTCATTGCTTTGAAGCAAGATGCTGTCTTGGAGTGTTGAATGGGTAGGATGGCTCATCTCTTTAAAAGGAAAAGTCATTCCAATTTAGCTGAACATTCACATCATTATATCATAGTTGCTCCAAAAGAATTAGCTTAGAGTGTCCAGAAAAACTCAGCCATTGATTTGACTGTTCTCCATTATGGGGACAAAAGATTCTTGTCACTAATGTGATCAGGAGTACCTAAGCTTAACCTTTATACCTGTCAGGAATAATTACTTGTCACTGATAATGTACAGTGGACCAGAGGATGCCTCAGATCCTGAATACCTTGAGAACAAACAGATTTTTGACTTTCTTTGTAGTAGTAACCCAAGTAGTCACCCAATGTTTGGCAGATGGTAGGGGCTAAATAAATTCATGTTAGATTGAACTTTGCCCTCGACCACAAAAAATTATAGGGCAGAGGTGTCAAACACTTGGCCAGCATTGCTGCACAACACTCCTGTGCCAGAACCAGATTAAAATGTTGAGGGGAAATACTTTAAAAAAATTAAAAATGGTATTTAACAAGTATGTAAAATACTTGTTAAAATGTGATTTTTAAAGTCAGTATGTAGTAATAAGTATCTTTAGTCACCCTGTTTTCTATTTGACTTTAACATCACTTTTGAAAGGGATTAACAACTGAATTTAGAGTTAGGAAAGCCAAGATTCAAATCCTGCTTCATACACAAACTGTAAGTCTGGGCAACTTATTTAAACCTCTCTGATCCTTAATGCCATCACCTTTACAATGAAAATAATAATAAAACGCACCTTACATGATTGTTCAAAGAATCAAAAAAGAGAATGAATGCAAAGTTCTTTGTAAATCTAAAAGCTTTGTATAAAAGTATGATGCTAATATTATGTAATTTAGCATTTGGACTTCTTTGAAAGAAAATACTGCATAATCCAAGATACAATGAAGTAGCTTAGTGCTTCTTATAGGTTTGTGGTGGTATTTTGGGGGTTTCCTTTTAATTACAATAAATGCATGCTATCATCCATTAGACAGAAATTGCCTTGGGGAGAGGGAGTAAGACAGCACAATAGTCCTCCTTCAGGATATGTTTGGAGGAATTAGGCCATCACAAGTTAAGTAAGTGGGGATTCTAGGTGGCACAGTGGATATTAGAGCACTGGCTTTGGAGTCAGGAGGATCTGAGCTCAAATCCAGCTTCAGACATATAATAATTCCCTAGCTGTGTGACCTTGGGCAAGTCACTTAACCTCACTGCCTTGCCAAAAATAATCAAAATTTAAATAGGACATTCAGAGATAACTATGAATCATTTTTAACTGGAAAAAAAAGAGGATTAACTGTTCAGAAAGATATTGAGCATTAATAGACTGAGTAAATATAGTAAAAACGACATTTCCCGAATTATACTCTTATAAACCTTCTCTGTTCTGCAGAATCAGACAACAAATATTTCCATAATTGAATTTTCTAGATAACTAAAGTTTGTCTTCTGATTTTCAATTTTCTTCAAATTTTTAAGAAAATCTTCCTAAATTTCATCATATGGTTATGTTTGAATGTGTAACTTTCCAACAAGAGCAGGGCAGGGGAGAGAGAGAGAGAGGGAGAGAGAGAGAGAGAGAGAGAGAGAGAGAGAGAGAGAGAGAGAGAGAGAGAGAGAGTCACAAAACTGTGCTTATTTTTTGACTTAGCAAGACCACTTTAAAGTGACCTGACCAAAGAATGGAGAGGATTCCTGTGTATAAAAATACTTATAACAATTGGGGAATGGACAAAGAAATTAGAATACATGAATGCAATGTCATTGTATTTTTCTATAAAAGTGAAAAAGGAATGTTTTCAGGAAAGATTTAGATGGACTGATACAGAATGAGATGAACAGAATCAAGAAAACAATTTATTCAGAAATGACAGTATTATGAAGAAAACAACTTTGAAAGACTTAACTCTGATCAGTGCAGTGAACAATTATTAATACAGACAACTGGTGATGAATCATTATATCCATCTCCTGAAAGAGAGGTAATGGGTGCACATAAGAAATTCATTTGCAGATATGACCAATGAAGGATTAGTTTTGTTTGACCCTTCATATTTGTAACAAAGGCTTTGTTTTTCTTTTTCTCTGGTATGGGGAAGAAAGAAAAGGAAGAGAAAGAGAAAATCGATGAGAAGGGAGGAAAAAGAGGAAGAAGGAAGAGGGAGAGAAAATAAGACTTCTTCGATATCAATGCAATTGTAAATAGTTCAGTTATATGCCTAAATACATTATTTTCCCCATAAATTGAAATATTTTGCAGTCATCATCATCTTGATACTTTTAGTCTTCCTCTAAGGAATACAGAAAAGAGAGAGACAGATGTAAGAGTACTAAATTTAGATTCAGAAGCCTGGCTGTTCTTGAATCCTAGTGCTGCATCTAACTTCCCAGGTAACCTGGGTACATCAATTTACCTCTCTGGGTTTCAATTTCCTCTTTCATAAAATGAGGAACCTTGACAAGATGATCTGTAATGAAAGTCTTTGGCCTAAATCTGTGATTTGATGATATGACTGATTTTCTGATACAGCTGACCTTTTCCGAATCAGCATCAATAGTTGCAGGTCAAATACAGAAACCAAGTCTTTGTCCTGCCAATGCAGAGTTGTATATATCATTATTCCCTTTATTTGAAAAATATCATTGTTTTGTTTCTTTTTAAAAAAATATGAATTATGTGCAATTACAAAACACTCATTGAAGATATAAGGAACAGTTTAAATAACTGGAAAGACATTTATTGATCATGTTGACCTGTGTCAACATAATAAAAAATGATGATAGCACCTAAATTAATTTATTGATTCAGTGATGTACCAATTAAACTACCAAGAGGATACTTTATAGAGTTACACTAAAAAACAATAAAATTTATTTGGAGGAACAAAAGGTCTAGAATCTCAATAGAAATAATGGAAAAAAAAAGTAATGAAAAGGAACTAGACCTTCCTGAGCCCAAATTATACCAGAAAGCAATGATTATCAAAACTATTTGATACTGGCTAGAAATTGGAAAAGTAAATCAGTGAAAGAGACTAGATAAGAAAAAATTGGGATAACTAAACTTAATAAGCCAGTGTTCAATAAATCTGAGAAGATAAATTATTACCAGTTAAGAAACTTCTGATTTTACAGAGCTACTGGAAAGTACTTTGGAAGAAATTAGGTTAAAATCAATATTTTAACACTATATGATGTTGTTGTGTCATTTCTGTCATGACTCACTCTTCCTGACCCCAATTGGAGTTTTCATGGCAGAGATTCTGGAGTGATTTGTCATTTCCTTCTCTAGCTCATTTTACAGATGAGGAAATTGAGGCAAATGGTATAAGTGACTTTCCCAGGGTCATACAACTAATAAGTATCTGAAGCCAGATTTGAACCCAGGAAGATGAATCTTCCAAGACTATATCCACTATGCCACCAAACTGATCTTATGAAGGTAGAAAGAACCTCATTATAAATTATGCTTGGGCGGCTAGGTGGCGCAGTGGATAGAGCACCGGCCCTGGAGTCAGGAGTACCTGAGTTCAAATCTAGCCTCAGACACTTAACAATTACCTAGCTGTGTGGCCTTGGGCAAGCCACTTAACCCCATTGCCTTGTAAATAAAAAAAAGCAACTAAAAATTATGCTGATCATAATGTAATTATAATCATCAAACCTTGTAACTAAAGAAGAAATGAGAAAATGTTATCTCTCACACACCATTTTTATAGAAGTCAGGATGCTTTGGGTGCATAACATTGCAAGTCAGTATTCTTTGATGCATTGGTTAGCTTTGCCAAACTGATTTTTTTTCTTCAGTTTTTTGTTACAAAGGATGATAACTTACTGGGATGGAGAGTATGGAAGGATATATGCAGAAATAATGATTTTAAGATGGCAACTATCAATAAAAAAATACAAATTTCAGAATAATTTTTGTTGAAATAAAATATGCTGAATTTATAAGAAAAGAGCTATTTTAAAAATGAATTTTATAAATTCCTTTCTTGTTGAGCAGAACATACCTATTATAATTTAACTCTTTCTAGATGTCTCATTCATTTTTTGGAACAGCAATTCGGTGCTGTGATGCTCTTGGCTGATTTGGTTAGAGATGAAGCGGAGGTCCACACAGCTATTCATATTAACTCCGAATGACCTTCAGACTTCAATGTTTTTATAGTTTAGGATTCACTATTTCTTCTCTTTCTGTTGGCTGTCACTTCTCCATGCATCTGCTTCTGACAGCATATCCCTCCTCACTGTAACTTTAATAATAAAAATAACAATAGCAACAATTGCCCCTCATATAGCATGGCAAAGTTTCCCAAGCTTAACTTTGGGGAGCTAAAGGTTGCCAGAGCAGGCAGGGTATTGGAGTGGGCTGGGACTAGGGAGACTTTGTCTTGAAACCTGCCTGTGAAAATGATTCCCTGCATGTTCCTAGCAAAACCACTTAGTCTCTGAGCTAAGATTTCTTCATCTATAAAACAAAGGTGGTAAATTCTCTACCATCTACCTCCAAAGGTTCTTGGGAGGGAAGCATTTTATGGAACTTAAGTGTTAGCTTAAATTGGAGCTATTAAGACAGATAAATGAGAATTTCAGTTCATTTGTCTTAATCTTGCAGACAATTTTAAGTCAATAGTCTTGAATCTGAGAGTAGCTCTTTGCCTCTTCTGTGAAGTAAAATGTATGGACTTTGTGACAGGTACATCCATTGCTATTCACACCACAATTGACTAAAAGTGCAGAGAATATAAACTTTCACTATATTCACTCTTTGTTCTTTATCCCCCCAAAAAAGGTAGGAGAGAGGTCAGGGAGGGAGCATTTGACTCAGTAGAACAGAATGCAAACAGAGACTCTTCTCCAAGGAAGACTCTCTCATGGACATTTTAAGATCATACAATATTCCTTGATAAATGTAGTCCCAGAGCTAATTCAAAAACTCTCTGATTATAAATATCAGTTGAGGCATCTGCCACTGTTATGGAAGATGCCCTGCAAAGAGTCCAAATAGAAGAGGATTTCCCTCTGGATGCTGAGAACCTCTAGGTGTTCCTGTTTTTGAATAGTATTGTTCAAGTCCTAAATCATTAAAGGGCTGCCTCAATGAGATCTCAAAATAGATTAGCTTAACAATCCATTTAGGAAAAATGAAATGGATGAAAAATGGTGTGCATTTGAATGACCATTCCCCTGAGTAAACATATCATTTAGTGTTGTGAGCACCATCCTGCTTGCAGTCACCCAAGTTCTCAATCTGAGAGTCTTCCCATAACTCTCCCTTCTTGCCATTGACCATGTTCATAGTTGCCATGGCTTGTCTATTCTAATACCATATCTCTTATTTTTGCCCCTTTCTCTCTGTTTTCATAACCACTCTTCTAGTTCAAGTCATCACCTTTCACCAGAGGCATTATAATAACCCTCAAAATGGTCTTCCTTCTTCAGTTTTCCCTTTAATAGAAAATAAATAGAAATAAGTTGGGTTACATTGGGGAAATTATGCCTTTAAGTGTCCCAAGTTGCTCTCTGCCATAAAAACTCATTTTTTCAAAAGTACACATTTTCTTCTGGTAATCCTTTAGGGTTACAAATTATGTAACACCACAATCTGCAGAATCTGGGAACAAATAGGCTGCAATATGTTTCTTACAAAGCCCTTTCCTCAAGCAGTGACAAAAAGAATATCATCACTGTAAACTTAGAAATGGAGAAGGGTCAGCCCAGAGCAGTAGGGAGGAAGGGGTAGGGAATAACATATAGTGTAATGGTGATGTTTTCCTTCATTGTCAAAGAAAATCATGACATCAGGGAGGTGATGCCATGAAAAGCACATGATTTGGATTTGAGTGAGGGGGTGCTATGCTAAGTGACCAGACTCACTTTCTCCTCCAGATCCACCTGGGTCCAGTGGCCAGATAAGAATCATGACTGGAGATGGCCCTAAATGTGAGGTAATAAAAGTTAAGTTACTTGCCCAAAGTCACACAGCTAGTAAATGTCATGTTTCTGAGGTTGGATTCAAACTCCCAATCTCCTAACTCCAAAAGCAGTGCTCTATCCACTGCACCATCTGGAATGAGATTTGATTGTTATATAAAATGGTAAAAGAACTGAAGGAATGCCACAAGCACATTGAATTGATCTTCTATGGGAGAACTTAGGGACAACATGAACAAGAAATGCATAAGACACAAAGTTAGGATCTCACAAAAATGAAATCAAAGATCTATTGAAATCATATTTAGGGGCAGCTAGGTGGCACGGTGGATAGAGCACCAGCCCTCGAGTCAGGAGGATCTAAGTTCAAGTCCAGCCTCAGACACTTACTAATTACCTAGCTGTGTGGCCTTGGGCAAGCCACTTAACCCCATTGCCTTGCAAAAAAAGAAAAAGAAATTATATTTAAAGGTTTTTCTTTTCTGAGATATTGGGTTGGGGGAATGAAGGCTATAGTATTGATCCATAAGGACCCTCCATTAAAGGAATATTTTGTTATTTCCCTACAAAATTGTTTAAAACTTGGTTGCTAGGGTATCACATATTTATTTCTATATGAAAGTTTATCCTTCCTGAAACATCATCTTTCTTATGTAAAGCACTGTAATTTAATAAAGGTCATATACTCTCATGCACCCCCAACCTGCATTATTCTCTTCATACTGATCTTAAAACTGAGGTCAGAGTGCACAAGACCTCACTGAATTTCACTTTCTCAGCTCCACTTTGTTAGAAGGTGACTTTCAAGGATAACTTTCCACGCTAATCAATTAAAGTAGCGAGAATTTTCAAAATCATTCAACTATTCCAGAAGGGGCGAGGGGACGAAGGGCAGAACGAGAAGTGAACTGCCTGATCCTCCTAATGAAAATTTCAAGGAGCCTTGGTTTATAAACATTGCAAAATCCATTCCAAACAAAAACATCAGCTTTCACCAGGGCTTGGCTATTAGCCAGCAGTGAAGGAGAGATTGACCTGATTTCGGGTTGATTGCACAATATGAAAACTGACTTTTTTTTCCCCTAGACTCAGAGTTAATAGTTTCATTTATGTCCTCCTGATCAACAAAAAGAGAACACTCCTTTAGAAAATGAGCATGCTCAAAGAGAAGAGAGCCCAGACTGGTTGGACCCCTTCCATGCTGCAAACACTCTTTGCTTCAGAGGGAATGTACATGTTTTGATGCAAAGAAAAATCCGTAGAAATAACATACACAGTGAATAAACAAAGGCAAGTGAAAAGATTTCAGAAAGAAAATTGAACTGAGTAAATGAAAAGTTAAAAATGGTTCCAAGGAAATTATATTGAATGGATTCAGAGTTAGTTGGAAAAACCTTTAAAGCTTGAGTCCCCATCCATTTTTATGATTGAAAAACTAAGTTTCTGAGGGTTTAAATGACTTACCCATGCTCATACAGGTAATAATAGTCAGGATCTGAATGTAGGCCATGTGGTTGTCAAGCCCGGGTTCTTTCCCATGCACCATATTGTGCCCACTCTACAGACCTCCCTGGATGCGTGCCTCAGGAGCTGAGAAGCTACTCAGGCAAACTATGACATATGCTACTAGACAAGTTGTTCTATCTGTTGTTTTCACCTGCTTGTTTTTCTTTGTTTCAAGGAGGGAGAGTGGTTATTTAGAGATGACATATATAAAAACAAAAGGTATCAATAAAACTGATCTCTCCCCTTCTTCCTTCTTCCTTCTTCCTTTTCTTCTTTTCTTCCCTCCTCCCTCTCTTCTTTCTTTTCCTTCTTTCCTTCCTCTTTCCCTTCTTCCCTCTTCTTCCTTTCCTTCTTTCCCTTTTCCCTCTCTTCCTTCTTCCCTTCCTCCCTCTGCTCCATCTTCTCTTCCCTCTTTCCTTCTTCCACCCTTCCTCCTTTCCTTTCTCCTTTGAGTCCCTCCCTTCCTTATCATCTTTCCTTCTCTTTTCCTCACTTCCTGCTCATCTTCTTTCTTTCCTTTGTCCTTCCTTCCCTCACTCATTCCCCTTTCCTTCCTTCCTTCCTCCCTTCCTTCCTTCCTTCCCTCCTTCTTTCTCTCCTTTCCCTTTTTCTTTCTTTCATTTTTTTCTTTCTCTTTTTTTTCTTTCTTTCTTTTGGGTTTCCCAATTTCTCCCAGACTAGAAATGCAGTAGCCACCCATGGGCTTAATTGACCCACACTGCTTATCAACAAAAGAGTTTTAACTTTCTCCATTTCCAACCAAGACTGCTTCTCCCCTCTTCTTTCTGCCTGATGGCCCCCCACTCCCAATAGCTCCTTGTGTTGGTGCTAGACTAAAGCAGTCATCCAATTGACGCAGCATAATTGCAGCTCAAGACTTCTGAGTTCACGTGATGCACCAGCCTCAGCCTCTCCAGTAATAAGGGACTACAGACTCCAACCCACACTGCTAAACAGATTATAGAATGAAGCAAGGGATGACAGTGCTCCCCAGATGCCAAAAGAAGGTGAGAGAAAGCTCCAGATGAGACACTGAGAAGATTTCAGAGAGAATAGATAGGTGGGATGAGTTGCCATCTGTATCATTAGAGGCAACAATGTGATCCAGGAGCGCATAGAACCATGTGAATATTTGGTAATAGTCAGTCAACAAGCATTTACTAAGGACCTGTATATGAACCATGTACTAAGCATTAGGAAAAGAATAAAATATAATAAAAAATATAAAGCAAGCATTGTCCTAAGGTGATAGATATACTGGTCTATGTGACCTCTACTGGGGTGAAAGGATTTTTGTACAACTGTAGAAAACTATAGATGGATGTTAGGTCTGCACACAGTCACTTCTCAATTCCTGGTGCTAATTAAAGGGAAAGGGGTCTGGGGGAAAAGTGATGGGGGGTAGATTTTTAGAGAAAGATAACAATAGCTATAGCTAGCATTTATCTATGGTTTGCAAACATTTTCTCATCTCATTGGATCACCATAACAACTCTAGGAAGTAAGAGTCATTATTATTCCCATTTTAGAGGTGGGGAAACTGAGGCAGACAGAAGTCAAGTGACTTGAGCAGGGTAACATAGCTAGTAAGTGTTTGAGAACAGATTTGAACTTAAATCATTCTTACTCTAGCTCCAGTTCTCCATCCATATGGCACCTACAATTAAATCTCAATTCAGGGGCGGCTAGGTGGCACAGTGGACAGAGCACCAGCCCTGGCGTCAGGAGGACCTGAGTTCAAATCTGACCTCAGACCCTTAATAATTACCTAACTGTGTGGCCTTGGGCAAGCCACTTAACCCCATTGCCTTGCAAAAACCTAAAAATAAAATCTCAATTCAGAACCTGTGGAGGATGAAAGCTTCATAGAAACCATCTTTTGGGGTTTTTTTCCCATGTCTATCTCCATTTTTGAAATGTTCCCCATCTTCATCTCCATCTCCTGGTTTCCCTGGTTTCTTTCAAGATCCAGTTAAAAATCTCATATGCACTTTTCCTAGATCTCCCTTAATGCTAATGCCTTCCTTCTGACACTCTAATTTATGCTGTATAAAGTTTATTTGTACATTGTAATTTGTACGTTGTCTGTCCCCATTAGACTGTGAACCCCTGGGAACTGGGACTGCCTTTTGCCTTTGTTTTAATCTGTAGAACTTAGCAGTATCTGGCTTAATATATGCTTCTTAATTTGATGACTTCTAGTAAATCATTGAGGACTTGTATCAGAATAGATGATGTACCTCAGCCCATGGAAGCCTCTCCTTTGGGATTTAGTGCTGAGAATGGAAACATTCTCAAATTATGAGTACTCTCTGAGTACTCCTATAGAATCAAAAGTTCTTGAAGACAAGGACTGTCTTTCCCTTGGATCTTTCTACTTCCTGCACCCAGATCAGTACCTTTTACAGAGTTGATTGTTAATAAATGCTGCTGAATTGAATTTTATTGATTTGAAGTAAACAACAAAATTACCTTATAAGGTTTGTGCTAGTCCTTTTCCCCTGGCACCAATGTGACTTCAAATGCAGATTTTTTTTTTCCAGATGATTTATCTTCCTAATTAAGTCTGGCTTAGCCTAACATTAAAATAAAATTGCTTTCTCCGATCCTTCACCAAATGAGAATAGGGATAGCCATTCCTGTAGAGGGCTAGACAGTTGAGCAGAGCCAGACTCAGATCAAACATGGATCTAAGGAAGTTCTTCTTTGTTTGCCAGTTAAGATTTTTTTTAACCTAATTCCTTCCTACCTTTCCAATCTTGCCACACTTTACTCCCTCACCACCAACTCCAATATCCTGCTTCAGGGACCAACTTAACTATTCCTCAAACACACCATTCCACATCTCCCTTCTCTGTATCTTGGAACTGGCTGTTTCCCATGGTCCTCCTCATTTCTACTTCTTAGAATTCTTGCTTTTCTTCAAGGCTCACCTCAGATACCACCTTATTCAAAGATCTTCTTAGAACCTCTAGATACTACAGCCTTCTTGTCAAAGATTACTTTCCTTCTATTCTGTGTCTATTTTGCATATTCTCATTTATTTTTATTTATTTTCTTATTTAAAATATATATTGAGGACAGAGACTATTTCTACCTTTCTTGAATCCCAAGCACTGAAATTTCTATTGACTTACCTTATTAAAAGGTAATAAACTATGAAACCTTAAAAAGGGGGGGAAGGGTTATTAGGTGGCACAAAGCACTGGTCCTTGAATCAGGAGGGCCTCAGTTCAAATCCAGTCTCAGACACATAATACTTACTTAGCTGCGTGACCTGGACAAGTCTCTTAACCCCATTGCCTTGCAAAAAATCCAAAAGGAAAAAAAAAACCTTAAAAAATATTGAATAAAGACCCAATTTCTTTTTTAAGATTGTCCTTAGCAGGGGCAGCTAAGTGGATAGAGCACTAGCCCTGTAATCAGGATGACCTGAGTTCAAATCCAGCCTCAGACACTTAATAATTACCTAGCTGTGTGATCTTGGGCACTTACATTGTCTTGCCAACAAAACTAAACAAGACTTTATCTTGGATTCCATTCCTTATTCTACCTATCTCGCAAGGTTGTTGCAAGGATAAATTGATATCATAATTTTTAATTTCTTTGTCCAATGGTGGCACATACTAAGTGCTTTATTACCTATATTATTCAAAAGTGGAGAGATTATTGAGGTTAGTATTTCTGTTATTCTTGCCTCATTGTGGATTATGCAGTTTCCTGCATGTAAGTTAATCTTTTACCACTTTTATCCAAAGAATTAGGCATAGATTGTACAGAATGTTAAAGGAGAAGAGAACTCAGAAGTCACCTCTCTAAGCCAGAAAAAAGGGATGCAGAAAATGAGGCCCTGAGACATTAAAGGACTTTTCCAAGGTTACCTAAGTATTAATGGCAGAGCAGAGACTGGAACTCATACTTTTTCTGATTCTTATTCATTCAAGCACCTTCCCTCTGTTGATTATTTCTAATCTATCGATTTATGACACATTTGTATAGTCATATGCCTGTTGTTTCCCCTATTAGATTAAGAGCTCTTTGAGAAAAGGGACTGTTTTTTTACCTTTCTTTGTATCCCTATCAATTAACCCAGTGACTGGAATGGAGGAAGGCACTTAGCAATGTTTGTTATCTAATGAGCTGAATTCTCTCTCCCAAGCCAATGATGTTTGTTGATTTTTTTTCCCCACTAAACAATTTTTGTTTTCTCTAGGGTTGAATTGGGTATGACTTGTACAAAGCATCTAGTCTGGCACTGGGTATTTATGGTGATAAATGACAACTCGTTTACTTGGTCAAAGTAGAAAAGATTAGTGTTTGTGAAAGCCAAAAGCGGATGAAGTTTATTGCTGCTAAAAATGATTAAATATATCATGGGAATTACAACCATGAGGAATCTTTTTATAAACTATCATTGAATCTAATATTGGCAAACTTTAATTCTATGCAATATATCAACTGGTATATGTCCTATACAATTTAGCATAATGCTCCACTATATAATCTGAGTTCTATCTATAAGACAAATTTTGTTCCTTTGGGAAAAGTAGGAAGCTCCTGCAGCAGGTAGGTTAAATTAGGCAACATGTAAGAGTGGTATCCTTTCTAATTCTAATGCTCTGTGGAGTTTTCCTTTATGGAATATGGCAGTCACAAGATGGGGTGGGGACTGTGCTCCCTCAAACACTTGTTGTTTTGTCCATTCTCAAAGAAGACCACGGCATCAGGGAGGTGATGCCATGACAAGCACATGAATGGGATTTGAGTAATGCAGGTGCTGTGCAGTCACCACTTTCTTCTCCACAGTCACCTGGATCCAATGACCAGATAAGAATCAGAACAATGGGAGATAGCCTTGGATGAGAGGCAATCAGGGTTAAGTGACTTGCTCAAATTCAAACAGTTGTTAGGCATCAAATATTTGAAATTGGATTTGAACTCACATCTTCCTGACTTTAAGGTCAATGCTCTATCCACTGTGCTATCTAGCTGCCCTCAGACACTTTCTGACTGGACCTTGGACAAATCTCTTGATTCATCTGAGCCTCCATTTTCTCACTGGTGAAAAGCACTTACTTTGAGTTGTTGTGAATATCAAATGAAATATCATTTTTAAAGTCTTTGCAAACCTTAAAGCATTTTTTAAAAAGTCACCTACTAAATATGGAAATACATTTAACATGCTTGTATATATATATATATATATATATATATATATATATATATATCAGATCACTCAATGTCTTGGAGAAAAATGTAGAACTCAACATTTCACAAAATAAGAATGTCAAAAATTATTTATGTATGGAATTGGAAAAAAAGTAAAATAAAAAATAAACAAAATAAAATAAATGTCATCTACTCTCGTAGTAGACCAGCTCACACTGACCTCAGGCAAGAATGTGTACTATTAGGGTAGGGACAAAAGTCCCTTTGGAGAGGAAACAACCTTTTTCTTTCCACCATCACCATAACCACCAGAAGGAAGGGAAGCCTTCAAGGGACCTCCTCAATGAAACCTATGCTAATTCAAGAGATTAGCTTAACAATCCATATAGAAAAAATGAAATGAAATTAATAAAATTGAAAGCAAAAAATCTATTGAATTAATAAATAAAACCAAAAGTTGGTATTATGAAAAAACCAATAAAATTGATAAACCTCTGGTCAATTTGATTAAAAAAAGAAAGAAGAAAACCAAATTGCTAGTATCATAAATGAAAAAGGTGAACTCACCACCAATGAGGAGGAAATTAAAGTAATAATTCAAAATTATTTTGCCCAACTCTATGCTAATAAATTTGATAATCTAAGTGAAATGGATGAATATTTACAAAAATATGAGTTGCCCAGGTTAAATGAAGAAGAGATTAAATACCTAAACAGCCCTATCTCAGAAAAAAAAAATTCAACAAGCCATTATTGAACTCCCTAAAAAAAAATATACAGGGCCTGATGGATTCACAAGTGAATTCTTCCAAAAATTTAAGGAACAATTGGTTCCAATTCTATATAAACTCTTTGGAAAAATAGGGAAAGATGGAATCCTGCCTAACTCTTTCTATGAAACCAATATGGTGCTGTTACCTAGACCAGGAAGAGTTAAAACAGAGAAAGAAAATTATAGACCTATTTCCATGAAGAATATAGATGCAAAAATCCTAAATAAAATCTCAGCAAAACGATTACAATAAGTTATCACTAGGATAATACATTATGATCAAGTAGGATTTGTTCCAGGAATGCAGGGTTGGTTCAATATTAAGAAAACTGTTAGTATACTCAATTATATCAACAACAAACCTATCAGAAATCATATGATCATATCAATAGATGTTAAAAAAGCTTTTGAAAAAATACAGCATCCATTCCTATTTAAAAACACTAGAGAGTGTAGGAATAAATGGACTGTTCCTTAAAATAATTAGCAGTATCTATCTGAAACCATCAACAAGCATTATATTCAATGGGGAGAGGATAGAGGCATTCCAAATAAGATCAGGAGTGAAACAAGGGTGTCCATGATTACCACTACTATTCAATATTCTATTAGAAATGTTAGGGGATGGCTAGGTGGTGCAGTGGATAAAGCACTGGCCTTGGAGTCAGGAGTACCTGGGTTCAAATCCGGTCTTAGACACTTAATAATTACTTAGCTGTGCTGCCTTGGGCAAGCCACTTAACCCCATTTGCCTTGCAAAAACCTAAAAAAAAAGTTAGTATCAGCAATTAGAGAAGAAAAAGAAATTGAAGGAATTAGAATAGGGAAGGAAGAGACAAAACTCTCACTCTTTGCAGATGACATGATGGTCTACCTAGAGAATCCCAAGAAATCATCCAAAAAACTACTGGAATCAATTAGCAATTTTACCAAAGTTGCAGGTTATAAAATAAACCCTCATAAATCCTCAACTTTTCTATATATGTCTAGCAAAATACAGCAGGAAGAGCTAGAAAGAAAAATCCCATTCAAAGTAACCTCAGACAATATAAAATACTTGGGAGTCTATTTTCCAAGACAGACTCAGAATCTTTTTGAAAACAATTATAAAACACTTCTCACACAAATTAAATCAGATTTAAATAACTGGGCAAATATTAACTGCGCATGAATAGGTAGAGCTAATATAATAAAAATGACAATTCTACCAAAACTAAACTATCTGTTTAGTGCCTTACCAATCAAAATTCCAAAAAATTACTTTAATGAGTTAGAAAAAATTGTAAGTAAATTCATATGGAGAAATAAAGAGTCAAGAATTGCCAGGAGCTTAATGAAAAAAAGTGCAAAAGAAGGGGGCTTAGTCCTACCTGATCTAAAATTATATTATAAAACATCAGTCATCGAAACTGTTTGGTATTGATTGGCTAAGAAACAGAGTGGTGGACCAGTGGAATAGACTAGGTGTAAAAGCAGGAGATGATTACAGTAATCTGCTGTTTGATAAACCCAAAGAGTCCAGCCATTGGGATAAAAACTCCCTCTTTGATAAAAACTGCTGGGATAATTGGAAGTTAGTATGGAAGAAACTTAGATTAGACCAACACCTCACAAATAAGAAGATCAAGGACTAGTCTACCTGTCAGATCTATGGAAAGGGGAGCAGTTTATGACTAAGGAAGAGTTGGACAACATCACCAGAAACCAACTAGATGCTTTCAATGATTTCAATTGCATTAAACTAAAAAGCTTTGGCCCAGATAAAACCACTGTAACCAAGATCAAAAGAAATGTAGTCAATTGGGAAACGATCTTTGCAACTGATGATTCTGACAAAGGACTCATTTCTAAAATATACAGAAAACTGAGTCATATTTTTAAAACAAAAAGCCATTCCCCAGTTGACAAATGGTCAAAGGATATGCAAAGGCAATTTACAGATGAGGAGATCAAAGCAATCCATAGCCATATGAAAAAAATGCTCTAAATCATTAATTATTAGAGAAATGCAAATTAAAGCTTCACTGAGGTACCACCTCACACCTCTCAGATTGGCCAATATGACCAGGAAGGATAATGATCATTGTTGGAAGGGTTGTGGGAAATCTGGGACACTATTTACACTGTTGGTGGAGCTGTGAACTCATCCAACCCTTCTGGAGAGCTATTTGGAACTATGCCCAAAGGGCAACAAAAATGTGCATACCCTTTGACCCAGCAATACCACTATTGGGACTATACCCTGAAGAGATGATGAAAAAGGGTAAAAAAACATTACTTGTACAAAAATATTTATAGCAGCCCTGTTTGTGGTGGCAAAGAATTGGAAATCAAGTAAATGTCCTGCAATTGGGCAATGGCTTAGCAAATTGTGGTATATGTATGTCATGGAACATTATTGTTCTATTAGAAACCAAGAGGATGGGAATTCAGGGAAGCCTGGAGGGATTTGCATGAACTGATGCTGAGTGAGATGAGCAGAACCAGAAAAACCCTGTACACCCTAACAGCAACATGGGAGTGATGATCAACCTTGAAGGACTCGCTCATTCCATCAGTGCAAGAATCAGGAGCAATTTTGGGCTGTCTGCAAAGGAGAGTACTATCTGTATCCAGATAAGGAACTGTGGAGTTTGAACAATGTTCAAGGACTATTCCCTTTAATTTAGAAAAAAACAGATATCTTATTGTCTGATCTTGTCACCTCTTAGACTTCTCTTCTTTAAGGATATAATTTCTCTCTCATCACACCCAATTTGGATCAAGGTACAACATGGAAACAAAGTAAAGACTGACAGAGTGCTTTCCGTGGAGGGGTGGGGGGAGGGAAGCAAGATTGGGGGGGGCGGGTAAATTGTAAAACTCAAATAATATCTTCAATAAAAATTAATTTAAAAAAAGAAATGGATGAAAAACAGTATGCATTTGAATATGGCCAATCAATCCATTGATTACATATGTTATTTGGTGCTTTCCCCTAATTTTTTCCTTTTATCATTGATCATATCCAATCAGTTCTCGGGACCCTGGGCAAATCACTAACCTTATTCAACCCACCTCTCTCGTGTATAAAATGTGGATAATAACATCTACCTCCCAGACTTGTTAAAAGAATAATGAGATAATATATGTATGTTCATCATTTTATACCTCTATATAAATGCCACCTCTTATTATTATCAACAAATTTTTAAATGCTCAAATGTTTCACAAATAGTTATTAAATATTAACATGAGCATATGCTATTAGTATTTAGTATTATTATTTATTAAAATAGGAGAAATGTACACAAAAGGGTGACTAGTTCAAACTCTGATTATTACAAAATATACAACCTTATTTAATAATCTGCTTCAGTCCTTGACTATCTTTGCTTTCCTTTCTTCTAGACTTCCTTACCCAATTGGATTTCATTTCTTCTTGTTACCCTGAAGACTAGGGGATACTCAGCATGTTATATCCCCCTCACCAAGATCTACCATTAAAATGAAATCCCAGACCTCAAAGAAAAACATACAAAGACTTCAAAGTCCTAGGTGTCAATATTAGAACTGCAAAGAAAAGTAAAAAACAATCCCTACTCTCAATGAGTTCATATTCTAATGGGAGAGAGAATCTACAAACACCTATGCACAAATAAATTATACACAGGATAAACTGGAAATAATCACAGAAGGAGGACATTAGTATCAAAAGAGATCAGGAGGGTGAATAGAGCACCATCCCTGGAGTCAGGAGGACCTGTGTTCAAATGTGGCCTCAGACATTTGATATTTACTAGTTGTGTGACCTTAAGTCACTTAACCCCATTGCCCTATGAAAACAAAAAAGAAGATAGAGATCAGGAAAGGCTTCCTGTAAAAGATGAGATTTTAGTTAGGATCTGAAGGGAACTTATAGGTGGATATTTAAGAGAGAGAACATTGCATGTATGAGGGACAGCTGGCAAAAATGCCCAGAGCTGGAATATCAGATGCAAGGAACAGTTTAAAGGACATCAACTGATATAAGTTTTTAAAAATAATTTTATTATAACTTACCTTTTTTCTCTTATATGTGTAAATGTACTTTAAATTCAAATAATTACACAAATGTTTGCACAGTTAACTTTAAAATATTAATTTTCATCCAGATCACTCTAGCATGTACAAATGCTTTGTGTCAGTTTACATGGCATGATCCTTCAAGGTATTCTTAAATTGTAGTCCATTTTTAATCATGCTGAGGAGTAGTGGTTAGATAGGCAGCTAGATAGACCCTTCCCCATTCATTCACAGAAATAATGTCAACCCTTCCCGCAAGACTTGAGGCCATCTTCACACTCCACAGTTCACCTTCCCACTTCAATAGAAAACAGGGTGATGTCAGTAGTTTCCATGGCAACAAGCCCAATTTTAACATTCCCTGGCCTCTTGTTTGGAGCTACTGATGTCACCAGCTAATTACACAGGTTTCATATAGGAATCTATAAAACTGCATGAAAGACTCACAGGTTCAACCCTGACCAACTTAAAGGAAGCAATTCAGCATCAGTAGAAGGTTTGTGTGTGTGTGTGTGTGTGTGTGTGTGTGTGTGTGTGTGTACATACTCACAGGTTCAGTTCTCCTTTTTATCTATTTCAACCAAAACAAATTGTCTCCCATGAGTTCCTTGAAGTCATAAAAGATCAGATAGCACATCTACCCAGGGCTCTAAGATGCACTGAAGGTTGATCTCACCATGGCAATGAACCCAATAGAATTCATTCAGCATTTTGGAAGCTTCTATGAGGTTCCAAGCACTATGCTAGGAAAGAAAAACCAAAAAAAGGGGAAAAGTCACTGCTTTTGAGAAGCTGACATTCTGGGCATGGGGTCAAGGAGGAGGAAGAGAAGGGGCAAACCAGGTATTCCTAGATAATTCCAAAAGCATTTGCCAATATCAAGAGGCATGACCTATCCAAAGTCCAAATAAAATCATTCTATCAGAGATAAGAGTTGGAAGAGACACAAAAAAGCATCTAGTCCAATCTACCTATTTTATAGATGCGCAAACTGGACTTGAAAGAGATTAAATGACTTTCCAAAGGTCACACAGGCACTGGGCTTTGAACCCAAATTTGAATCCCAATCTAATGTTCTTTTCACTAGTCTGCTCCCTCTGAAAAGAGTCCTATTAACAGAGAAGAGTTCCAGGGGCTCCTGTTTATCAGTGATTTTACCCAAAGCTTTTAGAGAGCTTCTTCAATTAGATTTATGGTCACTCGAAAGCAATCAGCCCAACTATCCTTCTTTAAAAAACAAGGTGGATGAATAACATATATATGGCATGCATTCAGTCAGTCAATAAGCATTTTATATGCAATGATTTGATCTATTGGCAAATACATTTTGTCATATTCATCTGTCAAAATATAGATGAGAGTTCTAGCAAGAAAATTAATTAAAAAGAAAATTGAATAATGGATAGATATTAGTCTGAATCATTGTCTAAACTAAGCTCAGAGACTATGTTACTTTTGGCATTATCTTCAGCACCTGTCGCAGTGACTTGCACATCAAATAGGCACTTAATAAATATTTGTTGAATTAAATGGGATTGAATCATATTTAGGAAATTAAATAGCTGTCTTAATAATCCTGAAAGTATTTGCTGATTTAAAAAAAACTTTTAAAAACTGTATGCATGTTTATGTGTACATGGGTAAGTATGCATATTTGTGTGTAAATATGTATATATTTCATTATATATTCAGACATGCGTGTCTTTATACATCTGATCCATACCTGGACACTGGATAGTGAGGCTAGTGACTTAGCACAACACCCCATCACTCAAATCTAATTCACGTGCATGTCATGGCATCACCTCCCACATATATGGTCTTTTTTCTGAAAATGAAAGACAAACAATTACTTCTGTGAGTAGTAAAAATGGCCCCACTTCTGACCAGTTGGGCTGCACAAGTTCTTTCTTTGCTTTGCTTTTCTCCTTTTCTTTCTTTTTTCTTTCTTTCTTTCCTTCTTTCTCTCCTGGAATTTTATTTAATTATTATTATTATTACCCATTTTACAAATGCGAAAAACTAGATCCAGAAAAAAAACAAGATCCAGGAAGAAATGCATTCAGAAAAGTTACAAGGTCCCAGAGCTGAGATTCAAATTCAGATCTTCTCATACCAGTGGACTTACAGCCACCATTCAGGAATCATTATTGGCAGAGGTGAAACTTTCCCAAAACTATTCTGTTGTTGGAAAATATCAACTTGCTTGTATTTTATATTGGGTAAAATTTCTGCTTTGATTAATCTCTCACAAATTACTTGTTCATTTTGCCTAGGTTGGTTGCGCTTTATAACAATGGCCCTACTAGTGATGTGACCCTGGAGTCTCATTTGTAATCACTATTAGCCTAAAATATTACACGCTTCCACATACCCTATGTATGTAATGCTACATGTAATACTAATCAAAATGCCAGAGGTCCCTGAGAGCAACAAGTCTCCTAGAAAGAAGCCAGATACAGTTCTGAATATTACTGCTTTATCTCATAAAACCCTGCCTCGTGTCTCTTCAGCTGCACAATAATGATCTCCAATTCAAAATGGAGATGTACAAAAACACAACTCATTATTTTCCCCCCAAAACTCTCACATCTTCTGAGCTTGCCTATTACTTACCAACAAGGGCACTATCATCCTCCCAAGGACCTAGATTTAGCATCATCCTCAGCCTCTTCCTTATACTCATCTCCCATATCAAACCTCCTACCGAGGCTTATTGTTTGTAGCTTCACAACATTTTTTTTCCTATATACTCTTCTTTCCACTCTCATCAAACACCTGGACTATAGCAATAGTTTTCTAGTTTGTCTCCCGCCTCAAATCTGTTCCTTTTGGAATTCATTTTTCCATTCAGTTACCAAAGTGATCTTCTGTATCTCAGACTATGTAAGCCTCTATCCCTCATTTCTTAACAAACTCCAATAGTATTTTTCCTGCATAAAATTTTAAATCCTCAACTGACCTTTCCTTCCACACCTTTCCCAATACATACTCTACAATTCAGCTTCCTTGCTGTTCTGTCTCCCAACTTTTTACCCGTCTCTCCTGGTCCCCCACTCACCCACCCATCCAGTTGTTAGCATTTTCCCTCTAAGGTTATGTTTTATTTAACAATTATATAATACGTATGTGTATAGTTCTTTGCATCTTGTGTCCCCCACTAAACCATGAGCTCCTTGAAGGCAGGGACTGTCCTTTACTTTTCCTTAATTTCCATCACTTAGCAGAGTGTTTGGCACATGGTTTAACAAATGTTTGGGTTTTTGTTCTTGTTTAGTCACTTATCGGTCATGTTTGATCCTTCATGATCCCATTTCAGGTATTCTTGGCAAAGGACTATAGTGCTCGGCCATTTCCTTCTCCAATGTGTCTCCATTTTCACAGATACTTACTTATTGACTGATTTTAATCCAAAGTATTTAGCTCCATACCAAATACATATAAGTTCTTTTGGGGGATTTCAAGATTTACCTGTAAAATATGTAGGTGTCTATTTTCCTGTGATAACATATCATATCTAAACCATTATTATAACTGTGGCAAATAGCACAAAACATGCCCTTGTACACTGCCAGCAAAGTAAAAAGATTAGGGAAGAGTTATCCAAGAGCTTACCAGGTGGCTGCTTCCTATTTTTTCTTAGTTATTCTTGCAAGAGGTTTCAGTTCAGTTGTTTCTAAACTACTAATGGACTACAGGTGTTATCAAAGTCCTCTTAATTTCATCACCCAAGAGTCAAAGCCCCAATTTCCCCACCTTAGTAACTCTTCTATGGAATATTAAAGTGACCATCTCTCAATGTATGCAGATATATAGTCATATCAACTGGTACCCCACCACTTACTAATTAAGCCTTAATTTATCTGTTTGAAAGATCATTTCAAGCTTCCGTGTCTCCATATATTCAAAGGATATAACAAAGTTGTATATGAGTCATGAATTATTTGAACATGTTTGACTATTTTTCAAAGGTTTAGGTCTCCAAAAACTCCTTAATGAGGTAAAAGGAAATTGTTTCTAACCTTTCAAATTTTTAGCCTGTTTCCCTTTTACTTTCAAAACCCCCAATATTATGTATTAAAAGAAAAGTACATTTGTTTGGTGTCTTAATTGCCTAGGGGCCATTTTTTTAAAATGCCAAAGAAGTTACCAGCAGGAGCACACATCTGAATGTTCAGTTTAAGGATTTTTAAGAAAGCTTTAAAGATATGGCATCCAAGGCTATTCCAGAAGCCTGTTAATTTATATTGTGGGACCTCTAAGCCCCAACTTCTTTTAAAAGGTTAAATAAGGTTAGACTAAATGTCAAGGGAGAAGGAGGAAAGCAATTTTTTTAAATGACAGGGAGAAGGAAAAAATAGAAGGTGACTCCCACCCATTTTGCCTTGGTGATAGAGTGGTTTATGGGTGGGTTGTACATATGTATATAGAAAAGCTGCTTTCATTAGCACCACCTGACAGAGCCATTTCCTTCTCCCTAGGTTGTTACAGCTCTGCTGCAGGTTACCATAGGAAAGAGAACCTAAGTCCAGTTCAGTTTTCCAACGTTACCATACCCTAAGGATACCTAAGGATATCTTTGGGAGTCTTCACAGTTATAGAGTTCAACTAGCTTCTCAATCACAATTCAAAGGTTTTACACACACATACACACACACAAAATCACAAAAAGAAATCAGCATTAGAAGTAACCCAAGAAAGATAATTTAGTCCAAATCAGATCGATACAAGAATTATCTCCATAACAAGCAATCAAGTCTCTGCTTGAAGACTTCCAGTAATGAGGAACTCACTACCTTGTGAAGCAGCCTTTCACTAAATTGTAAACTTATACTTACACTAAACCAGTATCTATCTCTGTATAGCATGACTTCACTCCTAGTTCTTCCTCCAGGGACAAAGTAGAACAAATCTAGTCTACTTCTAAATTCATAAAGATAGCCAATCTGTGCTCCAGAAGTCTATTTCCTCCAGAAAAAATATTCCCTGATTCTTCAAATATTATTATATAAAACCATGTCTTGCCTCATCATTATTCTGTTTGTTCTCCTTTAAAACACTCCCCTTCACAATTTTGGGCTATCTGCAAAAGAGAATACCCTGTATCCAGAGAAAGAAGTGCAGAGTTTGAACAGACCAAAGATTATTATCTTCAATTTCGGGGAAAAAAGAAACCATTATCTCATTATGTAATTTTGCTCTCTCTTATACTTTATTTTTCTTCCTTAAGGATATGATTTCTCTTTCATCACACTCAACCTGGATCAATGTATACCATGGAAACAGACTACCTTCTCTAGGGGGTGAGGAGTGGGAAACAAGAATGGGGAAAAATTGTAAAACTCAAAATAAATAAAATCTTTCTTAAACCACTCCCCTTCCCACTTGGCAATATTCTTCCTAAAATTCATCACCAAGACCTAAACAGAATACTCCCGATGTGGTGTGACCAGAGAAGAGTAAAGTGGGATTATTACCTCCTTCACTTTAGAGACAACACTGCTATTAATGCAACTGATTCAATTCAATACAAATTATGCCCAGCTGTCTTACAAGAACTGTGTTAGATATTGGAGCTATAATGACAAAAGCAAGAGTCCTTGTCCTCAATGAGTTTATATTCTATTGGGGAAAGCAACAGGTATATAGATCATTAAATACAATAGGTATGTATATCTCAACCTCCCTCTAGAAATTTTGAGTATGAATGTATGTGTGTGTGTGTCTAAGTTCTATGTATATATATATATATATATATATATATACATATATATATATATGTATATATATGAGGCTGTTAATATAAATGAGGGAGAGAAAAGAGAAAGAAACAAGAGAGGGAGAGAGAGAGAGAGAGAGAGAGAGAGAGAAACACACAAATTGCTAACAACTGGGAACAGGGGAAGAATCAGGAAAGGTTTCCTATAAGAAGCCGAATTTTGAAGGAGGTAGAAGTGAAGAAATAAATCTCCAGGAATAGAAGCCAACCAATGCAAAGCACAGAGAAGGATGAAGAGATGGAGGACAACCAGTTTCCAGGGTTAAGGAGGTGATGGTCCCACTATCCTCAGCAGGTCTCAATTGAAATAATGTGTTTGCTCCTGAGTTTTAAACCATAGTTTAAGAAGGCTAATAATAATGTCATTAACATTTATACAGCACTTCAGGTTTACTACTCCTTTTACTCTCTGTTTTCTCATTTGACCTTCAAAACAATCCTGCGAGGTTATGCTAATATTATCATCCTTTTACAACAGAAGAAACTGAGAGGATTTGAGTGATTTGAACAGCTAGATAGCCAAATCAGATTTGAACTCAGCTTTTCCTGACTGTAAACCACTGTGCCAACTACCTGTCTATTCTAGAGAGTTTCCAGAGCAGGGCAACTAGCATAATGAAGGATCTAGAATTCATGACATCTGAGGAGCAATTGAAGGAACTGGGCAATAAGCATATTTTATCCACTTCTTTTTTTCAGTGTAGACAGACCAAATTCCTTTGAGTGCTTATAGGTTTCTTCCCAGAAGTTCTGCAAGATGTGAGGCAATCAGTACAATATTAACTGCAAACAGAGGCTGGATCTTGTCCACCATGGTGATGAGCATCTTTGGTGAGCACACATCTACCCATTTCATGCCTCACCTGCTTTTTTTAAGCAGTGTGTCATCAGACAAGTTTATTCCTCTTACTAGATCTTCTAAGAAATCTTGAATTCATCTTCTATATGCATAGTAAGCACCCTTTTATAAAGTAGTCTATTGGGTAATATTTTGTTCTACTGAATCAATGTTTTCACAATGAAAAAACAGTAAGTACAATGGGATTTACATTCTCCAAATCTTTTAATCAATTGTGAAATGATAAAGAAATGTACCATAATTTTAATATCGCTTCTGAAAGCCTGCTTGTTTCCTAATAATAGCCTTATTGAAATGGACTCATTTTCTATATTGATGATTTTCAAAGATTGTGTGTAAATGGAAAAGAATTCATACCTTCTTCAGCAATTATTGATGTTGTCTCTGGTACCTTTTATAATTACTAATAAGATTTTAGACCTTTATACTTATAGACCAGGAATAGACTTTAATTTGACCTTTAGTGCCATAAATGTGAGGTTCTGGAAGATCTGAGTCATATTAATTCTGACGTTCTTTCTATAAACAAACCCAGAGGGGGAAAAAAAAAAGAAATGACGGATAAATGGAAGGATGACTAACAGAGACTTCTGGGAGAAGCAAAAGAGTTGGTGAGTAGTTTTGTTTTATGCTCCAAAGCCACAAAAAAATAGTATTTCATGGAATATTTGGTCATCACAAATTGTATTTTGAGTAATGAGTATTTTCAAGAAGGCTACAATTAAAATAATTATAATTTGTATATCAATATTAGTTGCCAAGGATGACATGGGAGAAAAATTCTAAAAATAATTTTATAAGATGCCCCAAATGTAGTACCCATACACTCTGAAAATTAGTAGCTCTGATTAAAAGGCATAAAAACGTGATGGTTGGGAGAAATATGTGGAAAAGCAAGGTTCAAGATGAAAGAATGAGAGAAGGGGCAGCTAGGTGGCGTAGTGGATAAAGCACCGGCCCTAGAGTCAGGAGCACCTGGGTTCAAATCCAATGTCATACACTTAATTACCCAGCTGTGTGGCCTTGGGCAAGCCACTTAACCCCATTGCCTTGCAAAAACCTAAAAAAAAAAAAAAGAATGAGAGAAGACTGAAATTGCAGAAAAAACTCCATGCTTTTATGTGATTTATATATTTTATATATTAAATATGTATGCATGTATGTAAAATAAATATTTATGTATTATATATTAATTTGAAAACGTATTTAAAATTGTTCTAATAATGGCATAGATAAGGAAAGAGACTATATTTTTTACAGTTAAGAAAAAAACATTATCCTTGAGTTAACTGTTTATATATAGTGACAAACTATCAGATGCCTCAAAAGTAAGATCATAATTACTTTTTTAAAACAGAAGAAATAATAATGAAAACTATATTATGCAGTTTAACTCTAATCAACAACTATTTTACTGTTTTTAAATTTTTTTCATTTAAGGCAATGTGACTTGCCCAAGGTCACACAGCTAAGTAATTATTAAGTGTCTAAGGTCAGATTTTAATTCAGGTCCTCCTGACACTAAGACCAGTGGTCCATCCACTGAGCCACCTAGATGCCCCCCATCTAGCCACCCCCAATTAACAACTATTTAAAGAAATTATTTGAAATGGTAAAGGGACAAGGGAAATTAAATAAGTATTAATTATCATCATTTTTGACATGTTTAAATAATGTATATAAAGTATCATGAGACCCAAAGAGTCTAGAAATTACCTCAGTCAAAAAAACATCTGGGGGCAGCTAGGTGGTGCAGTAGATAGAGCACTGGCCCTGGAGTCAGGAGGACCTGAGTTCAAATCCAGCCTCAGACATTTAATAATTACCTAGCTGTGTGGCCTTGGGCAAGTCACTTAACTCCGTTTGCCTTGCCAAAAAAAAATCTGGCTTATTTCATTCCTCTTTAAGATACAGTTCTGACTCTCTAGTCTTCCTCTCTCATATAATACCTCCTTGGAACTTTATGCCATCCCTGCATTTCTCTTACTTAAAATATATTCTATCACTGTGACTTTTTTTTAGGTTTTTGCAAGGCAAACGCTTAAGTGGCTTGCCCAAGGCCACACAGCTAGGTAATTATTAAGTGTCTGAGACTGGATTTGAACCCAGGTCCTCCTGACTCCAGGGCCAGTGCTTTATCCACTACACCACCTAGCCACCCCACCCTGTGACTTCTTAATCTGAGAATTTGGTTCCTCCCAAGGATTCCCAGAACATCACTGTCTTCATTTCTCTCCAAGGAGCTCTCTGAACCTCCCTATCCTTTCTCAGTTTGATTTTATGCACTGTCTCCTCCTATTAGAAGGTAAGATCCTTGAGGATAGAAGCTCTATTTCTTTCTTCTTGTATTTGTATTTGCATAATCCAGGTACTTGTAAAGTCTTGACTTGATTTCCTTCCCAAATAGAAATGGCTGGCAAAGGCAACACTGGGTAAGAATATAAAATTATTTGCAAAATCTTTCAAAGAAGGATGATGGATGATTGTGAGCCAAATCATCTTATAACATAAAAGAGAAGCAATGGAGGGTAAAAAGCAGTTTTAAAAAAGTGTGACTAGATAGCCAGCTAAGCAAAATCATTCCAGGAGCATTCAAGGATCAAATGGAAGAATTTAAACAGAAGAAAAATGGAAAAAAAAATTTGAAAAAACAAATTTTAGCAAACATTTTGTTCCATCAAGGAGAATGGAACTACCATTATTAAATCTTAATGTCCCACTTTGAGATGTGCTTACAGAGAACATAGGATTGACAGTAATGATAATGATATGGTTTATAATCTCACCCATGAACAAATCTCACCCATGAACAAGAAAAGTAGCTGAACTGGACTAGGTGCATGAAAGGAAATATGTGTTAGAGGTAATATACTATTGTGAGGCTCTTCAGAAACCAATGTACAAAGTATCTCAAAGAGGGGAACATACCTGCATAACTAAAAAAAAATTTCAGATATAATTAATACATGATAAAAGACAAAAAAATTCCCTTTGACAACATCTCCTTCAAATGAACAAATACAATGGTCTCCTGAAGACCTCCCATGAGGAGGAAGTCATTACCATGCATTTTTGTAGAGTTTTGTTAAGTTTTCCTCACATCCAACTCAAATCTGCCTCTCATCAATGTCTACCCTTTACACATCACTTTACCCTCTGGGGACAAACAGAAGTAGCTTAAATCCCCTTCCAAATGACAGCCTTTCAAATACTTGAGGACAGCTATCATGTTGCCCTTAAGCCTTCTCTATTCTAAATTTAATATCCATAGTTCCTTCAACTGGGGACTTGTATTTTTATAGTAATTCATTTCTACAGGGATGTTAAGGTTTACAAAGCAGTTTTCATACACACACACACACACACACACACACACACATGCATACATACAAATAGGCAGTTCAAGTATCAGGAACCCCATTTTACAGATATGAAAGGGCACAGAGACTCCAAAAAGTTGAGGATCTGCCAATGATTTTCTATACTATACAATGTCGAATGTTTTACAAATTTTATTTCATCTGATCTCACAATAAATCTGGGAGATGGGTGCTCTTTTCATCCCCATTTTGTAGTTGAGGAAACTGAGGTAAGCAGAGGTCAAGTGAATTGCTCAAAGTTATACAATAAATGTCTAAGGCTGGATTTGAACACAGATCTTCTTGACCCCTGACCTAGAACACTTTCCACTGTTCCACCAACTGCCCCAATAGCAATGATATTAAGATCATCACTAAAACCACCAACTTCCCTAAAATTAATTACCGTCCTGTGCTTTCAAAGTTGATTTTTTTAAACTTGTAGATAATTTTACATTGATCTCTATTGAATGTCATCTTATTCAATATGACTCAGCACTCTAAGCTGCTGGAATCCTTTTCAGATCTTGCCTCTAATTTTGTGTCTTTTGTAATTTTCATAAACTTTCCAATTGGTCAGAAAGTCACCTAACAGAGAGGTATGAACTTACCTTATCCTCTAATTGAGAAGTCTGGCAACACTGCTCTGATGGTCCCTAGTGAATAGGCATGCCCACAACCTGAAAGTCAGGACACATGGATTCTTGGCCAGACTTACCCTTTTCCCATAGTTTATTAGAATGATCTTTGAAATGCATAGCAATTTCTATTGTTTTTCCTACCTCTCAAACCCTCTCAAACTTCCAGACCCAAGTTAAGTGAGATTTCACCACCTCCACCACCACCTGGGAGCAAGAAATGTCAACTGGTAGGAGTATATGACAAGCTGCCTATGCTTGCCCAGATGGCCCAAGAGAGGAGTTCATGGAACTTGAGTTCCTATCTTCCTTCTGCCTTTCATTTTCTTTCTCTGAGTCAGTGTACAATTTTCTGAGTTCAGGAGCCAGACACTAGCCTCACAGAGGGAAAAAGATTTTACTTACAATGCACTGATCCAAGAAGCAAGAGAAATCTAACCAGAGAATCACCCTGCAGCTGAAGGACTCACACCATGCTACAGCAGAGCATGAGATCTTACCAACAACCCAATTGCAATTTCTCCCTCGGCCAGGTTATGTCTGAGGTGAATGGGAAGCATTTGTTTACACTACCCCAAAGAAACATTACTTTCCAATGGAATCTAATGGGCTATTTTGTGTGCTTTACACTTCTGTATCTGTTTATAGTCTCCTGTCAGTCCTTTGCATTTTAAGCAGGATTTTTTTTCTGTATTAGATAAGATAAAGGATATCCCATGGCAAGTATCTAGATGTGAACCTATGCAAGAGTTAGGGAACCTTTCATCCACTTTTGGGAAAACTCAAGCAACATGCCTAAGTTTTATTTTTGAGATTTTCCCAGAATAAATTTAAGGTGGAGGAATAAGTCAAAAAGAGAATCTGCCCTGTGGGATTAGACTAGATCCAGTTCATGAAAACCCAGAGTCTTTAGAAGGGAGAAGCCACAAATGAGCCATGAATTTTTTGAAAAACAGAGAGCTGGATAGTCATTTATAGACTGTTTTTGGAAATGATACATAATTCCATAGATCCTGCCTGTAGTAATTTTTTGGTGATTTTTCTCTCAGGAAAAGTGTTACATTGATTATAGGAGCAAGGTCAAAATGGGCCAGAGTGGTTAAGACAGTCTAAAAACTAAGGTCTATTTCCTAAGGAAGAAAAATGAGACTGAGGCATTCTCTGAGGCTCAAAGTTCAGTTTGCTGGTCAGTCATGAAGAGATATAGCTATCTGTGGGGAGTCTTCATACACTTCAAAGAATGAGAATTTCTTAGCTAAGCAGAAGGACTAGTGTTGTAGGTATATAGGTCCTTGTCATGGATTGACTTATTTTCATGACACAATGAGGTATTGATCTCCCAGATTCCCCAGCCTCTTACCCCTTGACTCCCTCCCTTAGGCCATCCTTTCATTTCTTTCTTACCCAAAGCCGTCTTGATTGGTACTTAAGCCATTCTCTGCACCTGTGTCCCTAGACTTCAGTTATATTCCATCAGAACCAACCTGCCATCGTAAAAAGAAAAGGAAAAAAATCAAGTGCCCTTGTTTTATTCTTCACCAAATGTGTTTATTGCTCCCTGTCCAGAGACAGGTTAGTTTCCATAAAAGTAACAAAGCTTCCCTTGAAGGGATCTTTGTTCACCTTCTATTGCAGACTTATGATACCTGAACTGTATAAAGTCAATCATCCTTGACCATTTGCAATGCCACCAGCAGTCTCCCTCTCAAGAATTCAAATACATCTTCCCATCTCCATACCTCATGGGAGATCCAATCTTTATGAACTTCGCTTCTTCCATGAATGCCACCAAATTACCATTTCCCCAGGGTGTTCTTCTCCCATTTCAGGAAGTGTCCATGGTACCATTGCATTATTAGTCCACTCCTGTTTTGCAAAAGAAGCATTTAAATAGACACAGTACAGAAATAATTAAATCTGAATCCTATTCTTTCCTGGTGACAACTCAGCAGACAATTAATGATGATAAAAGGGCTTGCCAGCTGTTGCCTGACATGCCAGCACAGGCTTACCCATGCCAATGAAGATGGAGGCCTGGAGGGCAAATCCCTCTGGTCCCATTTCTATTTGTCTTTAATCTTTCACTGTTAGAAAAGTAACACTCACTTTGGGGAAAATCAGATTCTTTTTTTTCATGCTCTCGAAAGCTCCAAGTAGGCAATTGGAAGCAATGTAATGTCTAAAAAAAGAGAAAGCTTCCATAAAAACTAATTTAAGCTCTTTCACCGGGGACAGTGAGTCCAAACCTGTCAGCAGAGGAAGCAATGGAGTCCCCTTAATCACTGGCCACATCAGTGATTACAGGTGGATACTGCATCTTGCTGTAAGAAAAGATCAATTATGAGCAGAGGATGTGAGGAGGTACAGCTTCATGGGTTTTTCATAATTTGGCTGCTTCCCTCTATACTAACCCCCTAACAGGCCTATCAGCTCAATACTATGGCTAGGACTGGAAGCTAGCAAAATAAATAGTAGCTCAGAGGGATGCCAGGACATTAGGGGGATGGACACTGAAGGGAGACCACTGGGGTAAAGGCACTCAAAACAAAAAAAGATGAGAAGGATCCAGAAGCCAGGGAAGTTAGCTGGACACTCCAGCTTTGAAAGCTAATCTACAAACTCACTCTGGAAAGAGCTCTGCTACCAACTTCATTAGTCGCCAAGTATTTTGTCTTTCTTGTCCTTTTTAGAATTCACTTGGCTCTCATTCCCCTGGGGGTCTTTGTTTCAAATTATAGTAACAGTGCCCATGTCTGCATCATTTCCCTCATCTCAGACTACTCAATTCTGTTTCTGAACTCCAGGGTCTGGGATCAAAGCGATCCCTAAGAAATTAATAATAAGGCCATGGATTTTCAGATAAGAGAAAGGATGATGAGGAAATCCTTGCTGATCTCCATGCTGGTATCATCCTCTTTCCAGGGTCCTGGACCAAGGTCACTAACCAAAGGTGGTTCAGCAGGTAAACTACTAGACGAGGAGTCCAGAAATGGGAATTCAGTTTCCAGCTCCAATGCTATTTTGTAGTGTGATCTTGAGTAAATCATTTCCTTTCTCAATGGCTCAATCTCCTAATTTATAAAGTAAAGGAATTATAGCAGATTATCCCTGAGACTTTTTTCCAGTTCTGTGAATTTAGGAATTTCTATAGCTGGAGAAAACTGGAAAACAAATAAAAGAGTACAAGCTAGAAGTTTTAAACCCTTATTCACTAGAACCTTAGGCCTCTCTGAACCTCAGGGTCCTCATCTATAAATGAGGAAATAGAATCAGATGGATTGTCATTGCTGTAACATCTAATAGTCTATAATTCTTCACCGACATGAGAACATGAGAGACTGTGGACAGTGTCACTCATTTTTGAAAGAATTGAACCCTACAGAGTGGAATCCATCTAACCAGCCTTAAACTGGGGTCCATGGATTCTCCCAAGGGTCATGTGGTTATATTTTAGGGAATCCATGAACTTCTATAACAGAAAAAATTATATCTTTATTTTCATTATCCAACTAAAATTGAGCATTTCCTGTAATTATTTAAGCACTATATTCTGAGAAGAGATTCATAGACTTCACTAAATTGCCAAAGGGTTCCATGACATAAAAACAGTGAAGGAAGGAAGAAAAGAGCAACCATTTATCCTCTGGGCCAGCCACTGTTCTAAGGGCTTTACAACTGTTATCTCTATTGATCCTCACAAGAACCCAGCAAGTTCCTTCTATTATTGTCATCACTTTATAGTTAAGGAACCTGAGGCAGACATAGGTCAAATGACTTATATGCTAATTCAAATATGCTAAGAATGCCTACTATAAATGATTCATTTCTTAGAATGTATGTTTCTGTATGTAGAAAAATCAGAGCCAGGAATGAACCCAAATGTTCCAATGCACACTTTAGACATTTTTTACTATGTCCTACTGTTTGGTGGGAATGGACCACAACATCATCAAAGCAAGAGGAATCTCTCTCTCTCTCTCTCTCTCTCTCTATATATATATATATATATATATATATATATATATATATATACACATATATATGTGTGTGTGTGTGTGTGTGTATAATTTCTACAGAAGACTATACAGTAATAAATACTAAGAAATTGTCATATATTTGAGTTAATAATCTCACTTTCTTAATTAAAGGGTTTAAGCCGCACACCCAATCAGTATGTACTTTTACTGATTAAGACAGACCTTATAATCACATTAGCAACCCCAAAATTCTATTTCTAAATTAATTAGTCCACATTCTCAGTAATTTTCATATTGTAGTTGAGTAGTGAATTTGAATAAGTAGAGGAAAAGTAACTTTTAAAAAATAACTGCCCTGAACCCTATCTTCCTTGAGATATGATATAGTTCTGTGCCACAATCTATGGACCTGATTACTAGTATCAAATCATCAGTTCTCCCTTGGCCTTCTGGATCATTTGAATAGATATAGGTAAAATGACTGGTATTCATAGTCAATTATCTATTCTTGACGGAATTCTTGGAAGCTATTTAATGTTGTACAGGATGGTTTATTGAAAGCAAAACAACAAAAATAGAATTTTATAAGAAATGCTGGAAATGCCTTTAAAACATTACAAAAGTTAAGTGGAAAGATTCTATAGTCTATAATTCTATAATCACTGATTTGAAAACGTGATTTTAATGTAATGCAAATTGATTAAAAACTACTTTTCACTTCAATATGTCATGAGTATTATTATATATGATGAATATAAGGAAGCAGGGATAGAAAGAAAAAGGAAGAAGGCAGGCAGGCAGGAAGGAAGGAAGGAAGGAAGGTTGGGAGGGATGGAGGGAGTGAGAAAGAGAGGGAGGAAAAGAAGGAGGGAGGGAGGAAGATGAGAAAAGTCCAAGCAGTCTGAGACTCTTTTTGTACAATGCCACCTCTTAAATCTGGGATATTTCTGCATAAAATTATCCTCTGTGCTGCAGTTCACTTCAATTCCAAGGCCCTGCTAAACTTAATTCTGTATTTCCCAGCTATGTCCCTGCCTGCTTCTTCCTAAAATGCTCACTTCCCTAATGGCAGCTACTGAACTGAGCTCTAGAGAGAGTATCCTTACTTCCCCCGTGCTCTCTAGACCCCTATCCCAGAGAGGCTCAGAATAATCACACTGCATACTGGATTATAACTCAAGGATGACTCCTAAACAACCTGGGATTCCCAGACCACCAATAGCCAAAAGCACATGCAGCAAGATTGCACCAAGAAATGAGCTGCTGCTCAGCCACTGGACTGTGATGATGAGAAACTTGGCCCCAGACAGACAGACGGAAGGAGAATGGCAAAGCAAGCTTTCTCTACCATAAACAATTCCCCTTTATTTCTCTTCTGGGTCCCAAGGCCTATGATTTGGCTTATATTTTTTCATTTGTGGTGGTGTGTTTCAGATAATAAAACTGTTCTTTTAAAATAATGGAGACTATATTGAACCTAAAAATAAATATAAAGAGACTAAAATCCCTGAGTGGGAACAATTATTGAAGAGGACTAGCCAAGCTCAAAACAGCTGTTAAGGGATCTTGGCCCAGGCACGAGGACCTCTGGTTGCTGCGGGGTGGGGGCTGAAAGACAGACAAATACCAGGGGAAGACAAAAGGAAGAATTCTGGTCTCTTAGCCCTGGCTCTCATGTAATACTTAGGTCATTTAACACAAGGCTAAAAACAATGAAGGAGAATGTGAATATTAAGCAAATGAAGAATTACCAACCAACAGATATAGGAACTATTTCTGAGTTTCTAAGAAGAGCAAAGCTGCCCTCGGGTTTGCTGTCGGATATAATGGACCCCAGTGCATCAGCCAATGACAAGCAGCCAAATTGACATGACATTATTTCGATACTGTGTTTGTCTATTCACTGATGCATTCAGAAACAAAAAATAGAATGAAATGAAACTTCACTGAATTCCAACGACAATGGGCACCATGGATGGGCAGACTGTAATGCTGTGAGAGAGCTGGGCACAGCCAGTTGGCAAACAGAAGATGCACATTATATTTTTTTAGAAAACCTTAGCATAAAGGCAATTCTCTCAAAAGGTACTGCATCTAGAGTGCTTCCTATAATAACTCATAAAATTATAGACTTAGAGCCTGGAGGGATATTAGGGGTCACATCATTCAATCCACTAATTTTTATAGTTGAGAAATTTTAATAGTTGAGGCCCAGAGAGGTCAGCTGACTTGCCCAAAGCCACAGAAGTATTAAGTGGCATAGGGTTTAAAGCTGGAAGAAACTTTAAAGGTCATCTCCTCCAATTCCCTTATTTTACATTTAAAGTCCAGAGGCCCAGGAAGATTTATTTAAAATATGTCATATTTGTCATGTGTCATATCAGTAAAGTCAGAATTTGCACCAAGCTTTTTCTGATTTCAAGACCATGTTATAGCTATGCTACATCTTCAAGCTTGTCCTTCATGAAAGCTCCAATATCTCTGTTCCCATGTTATATCTCCAAGTTATCCTTCAAAAACTCCAATATTTCTAGTCTTCAAACAGCATTGAAATTATGTAACAAATAGTTCCACAAATATTTCTTGAAATCTTAAGGTGTTCATTATTATGAAAAGAGAGCATACAAGAGGCAGAGAAACATATTGAAAGTTTATTCCAAACTAGGGGAAGAGAGGATGATTGCAATACTTACAAAGGACTGAAAACAAGATAGTTCAAGATAAGAGAGCAGAAAATACTAGACAGGTCTGCTGAAGGCAACTCAAATTGGCTTTCAGAGAGGATTGTTAAATTTTTAATTTGAGTATTTATATCTTGGGAATCAACAAACTATTAATAAGGCTTAATTTATTTTTTGTTGATAGACTTAAGAAAGTGATGGATAAAATGTTAATAATGCAATTTAAACTTTAAAAAGTGTGTCATACTTTTTTTCAACAAGTTAAACATTTACTAATGCTCCTTGATAGAAGTACAGTTTACCTAAGTCTTAGAATGTGTGAAAGGGAATATGGTAAAATAAGACTGGAAAGATAGGTTGGAATGAGACTATGGGGATCATTTAATTCCATACTAAGTCATGAATATTTTACATTTCAGGTTGAGGGGTAGCTGGAGGTGAAGTTGGAAAGATTTGGGTACTCAGTGGCTATGTAACTTCAAGCAAGTACCTAATGTCTCTGTACTTCAGTTTCCTTATCTGTAAAATGGAGAGAATATCATTACACATTTCTAAAGGCTTATATGAAGATTAAATGAGAGCAGAAACAGAGCTCATGCCAACTGAAAAGGTTTAAAGACTGAGAACCTAGCAGAAAGGGCCCCAGATTTGAAACCAAAATACCTCAGTTCAAGTCCCAGTTCTGTTAGAAAAGAGCTGTGTGACCATAGGTAAATCTGTTAGCTTCACTCAGTCGCAGTTTCTTCAGTTATTAAATGATGACAATAATATTTACTTTTCCCATCTCATGGGATTGTTGTGAGAAATGTCCCTGAAACTACCATGTTTCATTTGAGTACCATGGTATGGGATGGAGAAGACAAGAAGACTGTGAGCTGTCATCTTCATTGAAGAAGCATCATAGGGGATAGAAGATGGAAGCCACAAATATTGGATGGGGCATCAAAACAGCATCTAAGATTATCAGAGTTCAAAAGTTATTTAGGGACAATTAAGGTGGTGCTGGGGCAGTGAGGTAATGCAGTGGATAGAGCACTGACCCCAGAGTCAGGAGGACCTGAGTTCAAAAGTCATTCAGAAGCCATACCTGGACAAAAATGACTTCTACAGCATCCCAAGTAAGTATCCTTCATTAGGTGCCTTCGACTGATAGAGGAAACCACTATGTTTCAAAACAACCAGTTCTACCTTTGTAGCACTCTATTAGGAAGACTTTCCTTAAGTCGAGTCCATATATTGAGCCTAGTTCTGCTCCTGAAGGAAAATCAAAACACATTGAAGCCTTCTTTCCCCTTGGTAATCCTTTGAATACTTTAACTGAGTTATCATGCCATCTCTTCCCCCAATTAGCCTATTTTCCTTCATAAATCTGTATTCTTTAATAGATCTTCATTTCATAAAAATGCAAGGCTTCCAAGGTCCTGGTTGCCCTTCCCTGGATGCTCTCCAGATTATCAACAGCCTTAAGATGTGGTACCCAGAATTGAATACTATTATTTCAGCTGTGATCTGAGCAAAATTCAGACACATTAGCTCTTGGTTATTCCTGCAAACTATGGCTCTCTGAAAGAAGTTCAAGAGTATAGTAGCTTTATTAGTTGTTCACATCATATTGCTTAGTTGATCTTGAGGTCTACTAAGACTCCTGGATCTTTTTTTTTTCCTCAGAAGAACTTTCATCTAGTGACACACACTCCTAGATGATACTTTTGAAACTATTTAAACCTAAATACGACTTTATATTTATCACCACTAAATTTCATCATTTTCGATTATTCCTAATGTTCTTGACTATTGAGAGCTTCTTAGATTCAGATTTTTGGATCCCCTCCTTTGCACCACATATCAGCATGAGCCCAAAAGGAGAAGAGAATTTGGGGTGATCTTGGTAAAGGGAGATCTAAAAATAGCAGTAGGCAATTAAGGAGTTTACTCTCCCTGACTCTTGGAAGATGAAGAAAGAGATAGATTGCATTAGAAAAGCAGTTAGAGAAGGGGTACTCCTAAAATAAAATCTGATTTCTTTTGGTGCCAGGATATATAAAAGAATAAGAAAGAGAATAACTCAAAATGAAGAAAAGACTTTTACAAGTGGAAGAACTCAGCAGCTAAGCAGTGCAGTGGTTAGGGCAGCAGCCCAAGAGTCAGGAGGACCTGAGTTGAAATCCTGTCTTAGACACAATAATTACCTAGCTGTGTGACCTTGGGCAAGTCACTTAACCCCATTGCCTTGCAAAAACAAAAACCAAACAAAAAGCAGTAGAAGTACTCAGGCAAAAGGAACTGGAAATGCAAAAAAAAAAAGGGAAAAAAAAAGAAGAGAGGAGAAGCAGAAAGAAAAATGCTCTATGTGGAGTAAAAATAGGAGAAAAGGAAAAAAGAAAAACCAGAGAAGCAGAAGGAAAAGAAAAAGCATAGAAACCAGGAGAGGAGTAAAGAGACTGGAAGAGAAAGAGAAGAAATTCTAAATGAAAAAGGGAAGGGGAAAGGAAATAGGTATTTGTATAGTATCTATTATCTGCCAGACACTAGGAGAAGCACTTTCTTAAAAATGCTCACAATAATCCTCTGTGCTAGATCTATTAGCCCAATTTTACAATTGAGGAACCTGAGGCAAGCAGAGGCAGAAGTGACTTGCCCAGGAACACAGAGACAGTAAACATTTGAGGTCAGACTTGAAATGAGACCTTCCAGACTCTAGGCCCAGCATTCTATTTCTTGGACACCAATTGCATGAGATAAGAAGAAGTAAAAAAGAAAAAAAATGGATATAAAATTTGAATGAGAGAAGAAAATTCATAGAACAGGGCAAAGGAAGTGAGACAAAAGTTGAATAAATATCAAAACAGTGAGAATATTTGAACCAGGCAACTAGAGGAGACCCAGGGAAGCTATCTACAAGAATCAACAGGAAGAAAGATAAAGGACTAAGAGTCATGTTTGCCAAAAGGTTAATTTTTAGTGGCCTGAACAGAATGGCTGATTTGGAAGAAGGGAGGCATTCTGTGAGGCAGAAGCCATCAAGAATTATACTAAGCATGGGAGATAGTCACTACAAAAGCAGAGAGATAGGAGTAAAAGGATCATACAGGAGAAATGGAGAGAAGGTGGCTCAAAGAGTGCTGAGAAAAATATGTTTGAGCCTGGAAAAAAAAAGCACAAAGTTGTAAAGGGCCTTAAAAGTCTAATAGGAATATACATACTCAATCCAAGAGGCAATAGCAAGTCACTGAAGACTTTGTGAATAGGAAGGTATAAAGATCATATATGGACTTCAGGAAAATCACTTTAGTAACTGTGTAGAGGATGATCAGAGTGAAGAAAGACTTGAAAGAACAAATAAAATTTGTAAAAGCCAGGCAAGAAGTAACAACGGTTTGAATTTAACTACTGTTTGTGTGTGTGTGTGTGTGTGTGTGTGTGTGTGTGTGTGTGTGTGTGTGTGTGTGAGAGAGAGAGAGAGAGAGAGAGAGAGAGAGAGAGAGAGAGAGAGAAACAAAGAAAGACAGAGAGATAGCGACAGAGAGAGACAGGGAGAGACAAAGAGAGATAGAGACAGAAAGACAGACAGAGAGAGAGAGAGAGAGAGAGAGAGAGAGAGAGAGAGAGAGTATTAGAAGTCAAAAGTGAAGAGATTTTCCAGGAGAAGGGAGTGATTGACAGTGTCAAAAGTTGTAGAGCAATTACATAAATTGAGGACTAAAAAAAGGCCATTGGATCTATCAGAAAAGAAATCATCAGTAACCTTGGAGGGAACTATTTCAGTCAAGTGGTAAGATTGAAAAGCAGAATACAAAGGGATAAAAGTGAGCAAAACTTTAAAAAGGTAGGCAAAATATATAGACCATAATTCATAGAAAATTGGCTGTGAAAGGGAAGAAAGATATAGGATGATAGCTGGAGAGGAATAGTAGGATCAAGATCTTTGAAGAATGGGGAAACTTGGGAATATATGAAGGTGACAGAGAAAGAGTTGATGGAAACTAGAGCTTAAAAATGAGAAGACTAGGGGAAATCTCCCAGAGGAAATAGCAAAATTTTGGATCAAGCAGAAGTAGAGGTGTTGACCATGACAAGGACAAGAGCCACATCTTTTGTCAAAGACCACATCAAAGGAGAGAATTAAAAAAAAAGGAAAACTAGGTCCAACTGCTAAGAGGGATGAAGGAGATGATATAAGAGACCTGAGGAAAACGGAGGTAGTTTAGAATAGCAGTGGACAGAACCTTCCAGAGCTTGTCTAACCTGATTGACTACTGGCTACTTCTGGTGATTCAAATAGACACAAATGCAGGAACTGCAGGAACAATCTAGAAGTCATCACTAAACTAAGGCTTATGAAATCTTGAGCAAGAAGCTGAAAATCTTAGGACTATATTGCTATCAAAACAAAGCAAAAACTTCAAAAAGAGAAAGGCAGGTTTGGGGAAGGGAAATTTGGTTACAAAGATGAAGTCTGGGAATGGATTTGAATTTCCAGGTCCTGGTTTAAAATATAGGGATGAAAAGTTCCAGGCCAGGAGGGCACCTAACAGGAGCTGGTAAGAATAGATTTGTCTGCAAACTGTCAAGTCAAATGAAAATGACTTTAAAATGAGAAGAAAGAGAAAGGAGGAAATGTTTCTATACCATCACCAAGTTATATACCCTTCAGATTACTTATAATGTTAAAAAAAATGACTAGCTTTCAATAAGGCTAGAAATTTATAGAGGACAAAAAGTCAATAAAAGAATAATCAATAAAACCAATGACCTCCTGTGTCCATACACAAATGAATGAAAGCAAGATGAACTAGTTTCCTATGCAAGGAAGGAAATTAGATTTCATAGATATCATTGAATGGGATAGGATTCATGACTGCAAAATAACTTTGGAAGAATATACCTTATTCAAGAGCAATAAGATATGGTTAAGGTACACTTGTTTGTATATAAAGAAGATATATTATTATGAGGAAATCCAAAAAACATTAAATCAATAAGCATTTATTAAGCATCTACAATGTAACAGGTACTGCCCATTAGATTGTAAGTTTCTTGAGGGCATGGACTGTCTTATTTTTCCATATTTGTATTCCCAGAACCATAGTATGTGACACCTAGTAGGTGCCCAATAAATGTTTATTGATGATTGATTGCTAGGGGCTGAACAGTTGGAGGAAGTATAATGAGGAACATCTGAGGAAAGATCAATGTAGGAGAACACAAAAGCATTACCATCAGCAAAGTATACTACAGACCATCTGGACAGAAAGAAGAAATAGATGAGGAATTTGGGAAATAGATGACAAGTCTGGCACAGAGGCATGATCTACTCATAATGGGGAGCTCAAATTATCCAGACATCTGCTAGAATTCTCTTTTTCTGCCAAAAACAGAACAGCTAATAATTTCTTTCCTTGCCTTAATGATAATTTCATTCTTCAAAATGGAAAAGAATTAATGAGTGGAACTACTCTTCTGTTCCTAATTTCTACTCACAAATAGGAACTAGTTGCTGGGGAGAACTGATGGAAACTTGAGGAGGAGTGGCATTTAATGCTTGTAGGTTGATTGATTTGTCTGAAATACACCAAATTTTGAGGGACTTAATTTCACAAGATTCAGAGAAAAAAATATGGAGAACCCTATGGACTAAAATTTTAAACACACAGACAAAATAATCAGACCAAAAAGGATGGGAAACTCTCCAAAATGAAATTCTAAAGATTCAAAGAAAAACAATTCAGTTAAGAAGGAAAGAGAGCGTTGTTTAAGGACAGTGATGCAGATGAATGGGGAGACCATCAGCTAACTTAGATTTTTAAAAAGACAGAAGATGGAAGCCAGGACTGGTAATGAAGGATGAATGCAAAAGCATGCTGAGTCCCACAACAATAGTGTCAGAAGTACTAAAACTCAGAATGAGCTGAGACTGTCAAATGGAGCAAAGGAGAACAAGAGGGGAGGAGAGGAGCTTTATTAGGGAAAAGAGGAAGATCAAAGAAGGGCTTGAATAACTGAAGTCCTGGGTTAATACAATGATGGTAAAGGACAAGGGAGAGAAGGGAGAGCTGCTCACTCTTGTTTTGCTTCAATTTTCTCTGACAACAAGAATGATCCTTGACCTGGAAAGGACAGAACATGCACAGTTAATGGCAAGTGGAAATCTAACATGAGGAGGGAGAAGGAAAGAGAGAACCTAGATGTCCTTGATGACTTCAAGTCACCAGACTCAGGTGAACTACATCCGAGAGGAAGTAGAATTACAGAGATTACTGAGATGCTGACAATCATTTTTGGAATTTCATGGTGAGCAGGAGTGGTGCCAAAGGAACAGAGAAAACAAATGGTATCCTCCTCCCCTCCGTTTTTTGAAAATATGTAACACAGCAGAATTTGCAAGCCATATTTGAGGGAGCTGTACTTTGCTGTCAAAATCTGAGAAGGCATTTCAAAAACCTTCGTGGTTATTTTAAAAAGGAGGCAGTGATAACAAAAAGCATGGCTTCATTAAAAAGAGGTCATGCGGGGTGGCTAGGTTGCGCAGTGAATAGTGCACCAGCCCTGGAGTCAAGAGTACTTAAGTTCAAATCTGGCCTCAGACACATAATAATTACCTAGCTGTGTGGCCTTGGATAAGCCACTTAACCCCATTTTCTTTGCAAACAGAAAACAACAACAACAACAAAAAAACAAAAACAGGTCATGCAGGGCAGCCAGATGGGGCAGTGGGGGACAGCTGGGTGGCACAGTGGACAGAGTACCAGCCCCAGAGTCAGGAGGACTTTTGAACTTGAGTTCAAATCTGACCTTAGATACTTAAATAAACCTATCTGTGTGACCTCAAGCAAGTCACTTAACCCCCTTGCCTTGTAAAAAACAAACAAAAAAAAGAGGTCATACTAGTATAGTTTCATTTCTTCTTTCCGGATAGGGCTGCTAAAATTGGATGTGTTTAAATTATATAATATTACTTGAAAGACAGAATAGAAACAAAACAGGAAGATGTATGCTCATCTCAAAAATTTGTCCTTGTCATGGAGAAAATCCAAAGAAAAGTTTAAGTAAAAGGAAGGATTCCCTGTAGACAATGATATCCTCCAGAATTTCTTACTTGTAAATAGCATTTTGTTGATTGCAGAGATTCTCAGAACATTTCAGAAAATGTTAAATGAGATACTTAGTCACTCAAAAGAGTTTGCTTCTTATAGGGAAAACCAAGTGGATAAAGAATATGTTTTATCCACAGTATGATATGCAGTGAATAAGAAACATAGACACAGAGACAGGAAATGGGAAGAAAAAGAAAAAAGGAGGGAGAAGAGACAAAGAGGATAGGGGAGACAAAAAAGAAGGAAGAAAAGGATGGAGAAAGAATGTAGAATGAGTGAGAGGGAAGATGGAAAGAAAAGGGAAAGAAAAAAGAAGGGAAGAGGGTGAAGAGCAGGGAGAGTGAAAGAGTAGAGAGGGAAGTGGGAAAGAGAATGGGAATGAAAAGGAGGGAAAAGGCTAGAGAAAAGCACAACATGGGAGGGAAGGTTAAAGGGAAGAGTAATATATAAATGAATAAAAAAGGAAATAGAAAAAGAAAGAGAGAATAATAAATGAGGTAGAGAATGGGGCAGAGGGGAGTATAGTGAATGGAAAGTCAGAGAGACTGGTTCAGAGGCAGCTGGGTGGCAGAGTGGATACAGCACCGGCCCTGCAGTCAGGAGTACCTGAGTCCAAATCCAGCATCAAACATTTACTAATTTACCTAGCTGTGTGGCATTGGGCAAGCCACTTAACCCCATTGCCTTGAAAAAAAAACCTAAAAAAAAAAAAAAAGACTGGTTCAAGCTTCATTCTGATATCTGAGAATGGCTGTGTGGTTCTGACAAAACATTTAATGACACAATTCTCTAAAAACTCTCTAAGACTATTAGTTGAAGAAAAAGTGCTGACTGGCAAAAATTAAAGGAATTTCTTCATCCAAAAACTCCATTTCCAATAAAATCCCACCTTAGGTAAAAAAAAATGCTAAATTTCTTTTTGGGCAATTTTGAGATTATTGAAATGATACCAGATTCTTCCTGAAACAAAGGTATAAATTTTAAACCCTATTATTATTCTAATGGTGTTGTATGTCTAGGACTTGGGGATTGTTGGTCTTTGATTAGTTAAAATCACAGATCACCCAGAAGGCACATACTGAAGAAGTTTAAATAAATAAACAAACAAACAAACAAATAAATAAAGACATATAAATAAATAAATAAAGCAAATAAATGAATAAATAAATAAGTATAGATAGATAAATGAATGAATAAATGAATGAATGAATGAACAAATAGATGAATAAATGAATGAATGATTAAATAAATAATTGTATGAATGAATGAATGAATGAAGAAATAAATAAATAAACAAAAAAGAAGATGGGCTAGACAAATGGTGAAAGTAAAGGCAAGACAATGTGTTGCCCTATTCATATCCTCATGGTGTCAAGAGAAAAGAAGGTAGAGCTCCAGAATATTGAGTAGGTTCATAGTGGTAGGTAAGCTTATGAAACAGGGACAAGAGTCTCAGATGAGCAGGCAAAGCAGAGTCCCACTGATGACATTGCAGATACATTTAAGTAGTAGTCTTGTTGATGAGGGAAATGCTTTATATATAGTATATAGAAATTTTCACAAAGGATTTGACAAAGTGTCCCCTACCATTCTTGAGGACAAGAGATAGGAGTTCTGGAAAAGATTATAATGAACTGGATTCAGACTTGTTTGAATAGATGGATAGGATACTCATTGTTTATCAATGTGAAGGAACTCCAATACCTCAGGGATCTGTTCTTGATTCTGATATCAACACATTTTTGTTGTCCCAATATTTAGATAAAGTATCAATAGCTCATTTATCAAATTTACATAATATACAAAATAAAGTAGAAAATTTGACACACTAGGGAACAAATAGCATCTGAGATCAAAGTCAGTATACTGGGTAGAATAATGGTGCAGTGGATAGAGGTCAGGACCTGGAATCAGTAAGACTTGACTTGAAGTCCTATTTCAGTCACTTGCGCAAGTCTTTTAAATTCTGTTTGCTTCAATTTCCTCAATGTAAAATGAGGATATTAATAGCAATATTGTTGTGAGGATCAAATGAGATTATATTTAAAAAACACATTGTCTGGCATATCATAAAGCACTATTTTCTATAAATGCTGGCTGTTATTAACATGGAAGGAAATTTAATCAAATAAAATTTAGCAGGTTAACATTAAAGTTCAAAATAACAATTTCATAAATATAAGATGGGAGAGGCATAGCTACAATTCATTTGAAAAAATGGACTTGTGAGGAATTAGAATCTTAATTTTAATCACTGGCATGTTAGGGAAGCACAAAAAAAAAGTTTATTTTATTTTTGGATGGATTAATAGACATAATGCCCAGGCCTTTGGTCAAACAATGATGAAGTTGTATGAACAAGATAAAGAAGAGTTCCTTTAATACACACATGTTAGTTAATCACTTTGTATACTAAAATGATTGGACCCATAATTTGAAAGGAGAATGGGCTGGTTTGGCTTTAGGAAATTGTGAAGTGCATTTAATGACCCCAAGCTTTGCCTTGAAACAAAGGTCCATTTTTTTTTTACCATTATTATACTTCTGGTGATATTGTGTGTTTAAGTTGTGAATCATAAAGATATGTATATGGTAAATATGAGTGGACAGAACTAGTATTATCAATGCAAAACTGTAAAGAAGTGATATAAAGGAAGTCTTCAGAAAGATATATGCCCATAAAAGAAGGTGGGCTAGTCATGTAGCAAGAGCAAGAGATAATTTCCAGTCCATTGATATCCATATAATGTCAAGAGAAATAAATAACAGCCCTCAACCCAATATATGAAACATTCATAAAAGATATATAAGGGGGAAGCTAAGTGGCGCAGTGGATAAAGCACCAGCCCTGGAGTCAGGAGTACCTGGGTTCAAATCCAACCTCAGACACTTAATAATTACCTAGCTGTGTGGCCTTGGGCAAGCCACTTAGCCCCATTTGTCTTGCAAAAACTGAAAACAAAAGATATGTAGGAGGATATGAACAAAAGTAGCACAGGATGAGAAGGCAAGGCTTTGTTGCAATGGATACCATTGGAAGGAAGAGCTACATCAGTAAGATCATGGACTCATCAAAAATATAAAATTAAGTGAAAGGTTGTCACATGGGAGAAGTGTTAGACTAGTTCTGATTGACCCTCCAGGGCCTGTGAGCAAGAAATGGAAACTGCTAACATGTAGATTTTTAACAATGTAAAAAAAAAAGGGGGGGGGGGTTAGCAATTATGGCTATTTGGAAGTAAATTAAGCTGCTATGGAAGGCACATACTTTTCATTAGAGCTGAAGTAAAAGTAAAGTATGGTCAACCAGGTACATTGGGCTAGTTTCAACAATCTAGGGCATGTTGTAGGGGAGGTGTTTTTATTCTGGGATGGAGTGGATTTAATGGCTTCTAATTGAAGTTTCTGATTCTTTGAAGATATGAAAGATAAAGGGCGTTTATTTACAAAAGGATGGAAGGAAGAAAAGAAGGTAAAAAGGAAATAAGGGAGAAAGGAATGAAAGGGATAACTATTATGTGCCAATATATTTCATTTCATCCTCCCAACAACCCTGGGAAGTTTTATTATCCTTAATTTAAAGAAGGGGAAACTGAGGCAAACAATGATTAAGTTATTTACTTGGGTTAACAGAGCTATTAATGGCCTGAAGTGGATTTTGAACTCAGGTCCTTCCATTTGCTGTGCCAGAACCTATTTGTCTCTTACAATAGAGCAAAAGTTCCAAAAACTCAGCAACAGAGAAAGGTGGAAAAAATTGTGGATTGAAAAACTGGTACAATAAAGGTCATAAGATAATAGATTTAAAGTTGGAAAGGATCTTCAAATCCATTGAATTCAGTTTCCTCATTTTACAGATGAGGAAACAGAAGCAGAGAGAAATTGTGTTCAAAGAGTTGGGGAATGATTATACTAAAATTGGGTGTGTACATAAATACTTTAAGGTTTACAAAACCCTTTTTACCTGTTATCTTATTTGATCTTAATAATAAGCCTGAGAAGGTCCAGATGTGAGGGTGAACACTATTATTCTCCATGTTTCAAAAAGCTTGCTCCAAAGTCCCCATCTTTAGTGTGTGTCATTGGGTGACATCCATGTCCTTAAATCCCCCATTACTCTCCCTGGAAAAAGAAACTACTTAAGGTTACTTATGGCCAATATCAACCTGAACCCAGTAGAAGGAAAACCAGTGTGACTGAGCTATAGCCCCCATTTCTCATTGTTTCTAAATTCTCTATCCTTAATCTTCCTATCACTATTTCCAAACCATACTTTTATGTGTGTGTGTGTGTGTGTGTGTGTGTGTGTGTGTGTGTGTGTGTGTGTGTAACTCCTCTTTCTAATTCCCCTCTAAGATTTTTGTTTTTTTCTTTTGTCTTCTCCCACTAGAATGTAAGTTCCTTTAGAACAGGAATTGCCTGGCTTACTGGCTTGATGGATTTAAGGATCTCTTCTAACTCTAAATCTATTATCAGTTTCAGAGGCCCAAGATTGTTCATGGTTCCTGGCATATAGTAATAATCTTATAAGGCTTTTTGTTCATTCATTCATTCATTCAATTTCTGCATGTAAGTCATTCTTCAGATTTTAACCTTTCCAGCTGTCACGTGGCCCATGGTACAAAACTGGAAATGAAATTGTCTCAAAAGTTTATCACAATGACAAGGGTATTAAGATGCCCCATTATACAATTATATAGAACATTATATAGAGTCAGGAACATTGACTCCATAAAAGTCTAGAGCTTAAGTCTCTAGTTCCTGATTAAAATGTCAGGTTGTATACCCTTCTCATGTCTCCATCCATTAGTTCAATGAAAATTATAATAGCTCATTTGCAATACTTAATGACAACAAAGAACTTTATACATCATCTCCTTTGTCCTTCATGAGAACCCTGCAACATTGGTAAAAATGGCTACAATTATTCCCATTTTTCTAGAAAAGCAAATTGAGATTCTGAATAGTCAAGTGGCTTGCCCAAGTTCATCTGGTACGTAAGTAGTAAATCTAGGGTTCTATGTAGGGAAAATGAACATCTATATTGTAAGAACATAGCTGTGTGGGCTTTTTATTTTTTTTACAAACAGAAGATATCAGAGTCCATTGCAATAAATCAAGTGTTGACTTATCTAAAGGGAGACAATTGCATGGGGTGACAGCTAAGGAGAAAAGACATATAGGTAGAACGTAATACTTGCCTTTTTTTGGTGACTCATATGCCTCCTCCCAGAAATAGTTAGTGGGAACAGTGGACAGAGTATTGGACCTGGAGTCAAGAGAATTGAATTCAAATCCAGTCTCAGTTTTTGTGACCCTCAATGAGTCTCTCAAGCTCTGTTTGCCTCAGCTTCCTTAAACTGTAAAATGGGGATAATAACACTTCCTATCTTTCAGGGCTATTATAAGGATCAATGAGATAACCTTTGTGTTTTTTTAAAGAAAAGAATGCTTTAATATGCACTTTTAATCTATAAATTCTTTGTCTGAAGGTGGATAGCATTTAAATCATGAATCTTTGGAACTGGGATAGATCATTGTAGCTCTAGCTACCTTGTCTTTCACAGTTGATTACTGTAACAATCATTGTTTTACTCTGGAGAATGTCCTCCTGGCTCTTCTCACTTCACTTTGCATCAGTTAATATATCTTCTCAGGTTTTTCTGAGAAAATTTTGTTCATCATTTTTAATAGCACATACTATTTCTTCACAATCACATATCACAACTTGTTCAACCATGCACCAATTGATGATGACCCCTCAGTTCCAATTCTTTGCCACCATGAAAAGAGCTACTATAAACATTTTGAACACATGGGTCTTTTCCAGGTGGTTTTTTTTTTCTGTTGCAAACTCAATTCTTTAATCTGTTCATTATGTTATTGATATATAGGAGTTTAGAGATATAAATATCCCCCCAAGTACTGCTTTGCTATGGTCACAAAGGTAATGTATTAAAGGAGGAATTTGACCCTAGTCCCTGACTTTCAAAAACAGTCCTTATTACTCATTATCATGCTGTTTTCCATAGAGTCAGAGGGTCCTAGAGGATCATTCTGGAAGGAACTTTGGAGATTAACTGAGGGATCCTCTATTCTTCTAACCCAGGGATTCAGAGACAGTTCCCATCTAAATAATACCCAGACTCGGCACAATATTGAAAAGTTCTCTTTTCATAGAAGCAGCATTGCCACCAAAGCAATTTGGCCTGGCTGATGAGGGCTGGCCAGGCTCTGTTACACAGTTAAATGCTGACATTGCCCCTTAGGGAGTCACTCAATATTTTAAGTGAAACCAAAGCCTGGGGCTCCATCTGCTAGAGGTGTATGGGAGTTCTTTCACTTAACAGCAATAATTACCAATAAGTGTTATATAATATGACATTGCTGCTGAGCCTCACACCTTCCATGTTCTCTATAAGTTTATACCCAGAGCAGGCTAAGATATTAATCTTTTTTTTCATTTTTATTCAATTATTTAGCAGAAAACTTCTTCAGGCTGTTTTGCGACCTGAGCTTCTTTCTAATAAATAAGTAAATAAAATACCAAGAAGCACTAAAAAATAGAGAAAATACTTCCTATATTTTGAAGGGAGGGACCCAGATTGGGAAGCAAGTCTGTGTTTTAATCCCAATTCCTCCACTAGCTTATTGTGCAGCCTGTGAGAGGTAATCTACCTTTCTGGACCTCAATTTCCTCTTCTGTAAATAGAGAAAGTCAAAGCATAAGCTGTCTGAGGTCCCTTCCAAAGTCAGCATGTGATCCTCATCCTCTGCCATAGTACTTACATAGTTTCATAAAGTCAGAGCTAGAAGGAACCGCAAAATACATCTGTCCGTCTCCCTCAGTTCCCAGAAGAGGAAAATGGTTGGATCATAGTGGTGAGCATAATAGTACAGAATTGGATAACTAGGGAATGTATGACATCATTTCTAATCCAACACCCCCATTTTACAGAGAAAATTTGTCTCTCTGCCCAATGGTCCACTTCAAATTCCAGTTCATTTGACTCCTTGCTATATATCCTAAAGTATAAACCATAACCAAAAGTATATACAAACATCTGAATAGCTAGATAACTAAAAACATTTGCTTTCCCTCAAACTACCTGAATCAGTGATCTGTCTTTAAGTAGGAACAGGAAGTAGAAAACTGACTTTTAACAAAACAAAACAAAACCAAAAAATATCCCTCCTACCCTGGCCAATGAAACTCCCTGTGCAAAGAAACTGAACTCCAAAGAGAATAATATTCATTATTCTTTCTTTTAACGTTTTGAATCAGTATCACTATTTGGTCCACCTAACAATTAAGGAGAAAAGAAAACTATCTGGATAATGAAAGAAAACTATCTAGATAAGAAAAACTATCTGGATACTTCAGAGAAGAAGAAGATCATGGGGGAGGGAGAGGAATGAAGTATTTGAGGAAGAAAAGCAATTGGATGGGGGAAAGAGAAATTACTATTGATTTTTAAGAACTTAAAATATTTTGATTTCTGCTATCTATTTTAATTCTTCATTTTTTAAACTCAGTATTGACTGTCTATACTAATCCTATTCAATAGATTATGCTTATCATCCACGTCAGGAGACTCACGAATGCTTCAAGTAAAGAGTGATTCCTACAGTGGAAATGAGTTCAAAATTGTCTGTACTAGGTAGCCACACAAGGACTTGTAGAGTTCATTGGAGGCAGAAGTTTCCCAAAGGAAAACTGAGAAATCCAGAAGAATGCAGAGAAATGCTAGCAATGAAAAGAAATAGCAGTAATATCTACACAGTCAAAAGTTCTGGAGAAGTCTCTGGTTTTACCATGACCTGGGAATTTCCCTTTATTGGAGTATAAAATCATGAAATCAGCTCTTGGCAACCCTCGTTGGCAATTCCTGCCAGGATAAAAGAAATCAGGAGGAGCCATTTCCAGACAGTAGCCAACTTTCAGACACTAATGCTACAGCAAGTCAACAAGCATTCATTAAACACCAATTCCACACCAGGACCTGTGTTAAATGCTAAGGGACTGAGCTAAGGTCTTTTCAGGCCTTAAAATTTCAGTTCAGTTGCCAGTCCTGAGACTTCATCAGTTTAATGCAGAAAGACAGTTTACATTGTCTTCCAGATTTCAAGGCATTTATCCACCAAACAAGTCATTTCTGCCTTTTCTTTTCTCTTACTCAGCATGCTCTGCTCATGATCCAGCTCAATCAGACCCATGGATTCCCACATCTGGAGGTTTGGGAGGAATTAGCCTCAGGAAATGGTAGGAGAAACTTACTACTATTTATTTTAATACTTACTTATTTACCTGGTTAAGCAATTATTCTTTTGCCTGACTATGATGTCACATTTTTGATACTATATAGTCAGAAGTTTCAGGGAAAAGTAAGGGCACCTTGAATCAGGATTTTAATAGACAATGAAGACCAGCAAGTTCCAAGGTTTCTCATATTCACTCTGGCTCCTGCCATTTTTATTTAACTTATCTAGAGAGATCTTTAGTGTTTCTTTTGGTGATGGGGTTGGGGGAGGGGGAGGTACTCAGAATGGAGGAGCACATTACTGCTCTGTTTGGCCTTTTCCTCCAGTTTCAAGGTGGGAGGGGTCTTCCTACAGTACTTAAGGTTAATCTCATTAAAAATGAAGGCAAGAAAATAATAAAGTAAGAAAATACTGAATAGCCTATGTCCTTTCCTTGAATGAAAAATAAATTTCATAAGCTACCCTTGCTGAAGAATCCAGTACATTCGACCTTCCAATAAGGGTAAGCAGAGTTTTCTATCAGAGCGAAATAGAAACTATAAATCAAACATTTCATATCCAGAGTACAAGCTGGCTTTGGTGAGTAAAACGCCCCTTTCCAACAGGCTTGTAGATTTGGAGTTCTGTGTGTGTGTGTGTGTGTGTGTGTGTGTGTGTGTGTGTGTGTGTATGTGTGTGTTTTGCCTTGACTCTGAAACTATTTGGATGCTGGTTCTTCATCTTAAATCTGCGAAACCACCTTCAACAGCTATAGTCTTGACTACTTGTGACATACTATCCCAGATAAAGAAGCTAGTCAATAAAAACTCTGGCTGCGTGCAAGATTCTATTAAATACCTAACGGTAGAGATGGAACTTTGGGGTATGGGGGGAGGTACATGAGAGAGATGGAGATTGGGCTAGGGAACAGTAAGCTTGGGGTATTTCTGAGGTCTTTTCGTGTTGATAACTTAGTCTGACCTTGAATGCTGAGGATCATAGATCCAGAGCTGGAAGGCATTCTAAGATCCTCTCCATCATTTTACAGATGAAGAACTGAGCCTGAGGAAGGCCAAGTGATTCATGCAGAAAGGTCAATTGAAGAATGACCTAAGTGGAATTTGAACCCAGGTTCCCTGACTCTACAGCCAGTGTCCTTTTAGGGATATCATGTTGTCTTCTGGCTTAATTTTTCCAGAACTGATTTTTCCTCCCTGTTGGATGAATGGATGGATGTTCATCCTTCATAATCAAAGTGGACCATGTCATCACAAATGACATGACTAGGGCGGCTAGGGGGCATAGTGGAAGGGCGGCTAAGTGGTGTAGTGGATAAAGCACTGGCCCTGGAGTCAGGAGTACCTGGGTTCAAATCTGGTCTCAGACACTCAATAATTACCTATCTGTGTGGCCTTGGGCAAGCCACTTAAGCCCATTTGCCTTGCAAAAACCTAAAAAATAAAAAAAAATAAAAAAACAAATGACATGACTTGAACCATTATGTTTATTATAGTGAAGGAAATGTTGGATGAAGATATCCTTCTCACTTGCCTTTTCCAGAACCATTGCACTCCATGACCTGATTAGATAGGAAACAGACCTATTGATGATGGTCTGGATGCTGCAGGGGTCTACCCTGTTAATGTTTTATTGATAGGGCTCACTCCTGAGCAATATACTTACAGGAGTAATGCCTTGGTTTCTAGAGGAAATGAGTAGCATGTAGTATTCCACGACCCCAACCCCGGGGGATGCCTCCCCTGTTTTGCTATTTACTAAGCAGAGGACTGCTTGGAGCTTTTGTGCTGATTGATGTGCTTTTCTGGTCAAAACCCTAAGTGAGAAGGAATCTTCCCTCAGGAGTCTGGTTCAGGACAACATAAAATATACTACTGCGACCACATTTACAGTACACATATTCTCCAGAGAGAAAGACCATCCTCCAGTGAATCTTTGATCATTTTAATGACCCCACTCTAGAACAACAAGGCCATAGAAAGCAAGTTTCTGGGAGATGGAGACAAACATGCTGTGGGTCGGTAAACCTCTGGAGAGAAGAATGAATGACCTTGCAAACGGACAACTGCGTTTTTCCATCAGTCAATCAAAAAACGTTTATTCAGTACTCCCTATGTCAGGTACCTTGCTAATGACTGGGAATATAAGGGGAAAAGCAAAAACAATCCTTGATATTACGTAGCTGGCATTCAGGTAGCAGAGACAGCTCGATGAAGTAGAAGACTAGATTACACAAGAGTTAGAAGAGAGTGGGAGGAGGAGTGGAGGCAGCCCAGGGACTTTACCAGAGAAGAATGTGGCATTCTCAAATTCCTTGACAGTCTCCTCCACCCTCAACTCCCTCTCCCTATCACCACCACAAGCCAAACCTGCTTCTCCACAGTGGGAAGAATTACAAATCTGTTTCAATTAAACAGTTTGGTTCAATGCAAAAAAAAACTTTTATTAAATAATAATAATAATTAACAATAACATATATTATTTATAGATTACCTTATGGTTTGCAATGTGCTTTACAATTATCTTATTTCAACCTCACACCAAGATGGAGAGATGGGTGCTATTATGATCTTTATTTTGCAGATGAAGAAAGAGAGGTAGACATAGGTTCAGAGACTTGTCCAGAGTCATCTGCTAGTGTCTTAAGTCAAATTTGAACTCAGATCTTTCTGACTCCAGATCCAGCAATCTATCTATAGTGCCTTAAGACTGTCTTCTATGAAATTCCAATCATGTGCAAAGCTCTGAGCTAAGTATGGACAAGGTAGAGAGAGTGAGAGAGAAAGAACAAAATCAAGATGTATTGAGAACAGATTTTATTGCAAAGTTTATTGTTTACAAACTTTCCTGAATATGTGAACCACAGACCCTCTTAGCACCAACTGACATGTTAGGGTCAAATACTGATCTGGTCACTTACCAAAAAGTCATTAATCTCTCAGAGCCTTAATTTTCCCATCTATGAAATAAGTATTATTATGACCCTTCTCCCCCACAAAATTGTCCTGATTAAATTCCCTTGCCAATCATAAAACAATGAATAAATGCAAGCTACTTTCATCAGTAGCATAACCACAATAATTAATATTTTGTTAAAAGTCATTTCTCTGTTTCAAGAATTTTCAATTAAGTCCTTATCAAAAATTTACCATGCACTGTTATTTCCAAGTGTATTTTTACTAATTTGTGTGCTTGTCTTCTTCCTCAGTAGATTATAAGCACCTTGAGGGCAGGAATTTCTTTTGCCTTTCTATCCCCAATGCTCAGCACAGCATTTTGAGAAAAATGAAGACATCCTCTACTCTTAAGCAACTCTACATGAACCTGAATGAAAATTGTATGTCATGGGGAAACTGCACAAATATGACTTAAGCATCATCTTTTATAGAGATTAAAATCGAAACTTTGTCTCATTCTGTACCTTGACAGTTTGCTCCTTCTCATTCTCTTTTGCTGGATCATCAACCATGAAGATCCTGCCCCTTTCCTGTGAATGTACCTACACCAAGGAACTGACCTGGGTCATCTTCCCTTTTCTTCCTATATTCTCATTGACCTCATTGGTTCTCCTGGACTCAATTATCAAGACCAAAGACCACATATCTATATATCCAAACTTAGTTTTTATTCCTAAGCTTCAGACCCATATTGTCATCTGCCTATTGGTACAGTTAGAGACTTATATGACCTAAAGAAGAATGAAGTGAGCAAAATTGGAGGTCAATTTATATAATAACAATAACCATCCGGTGCTCCTCCATACTCTCTCCTCTTGTCATAAAACCCAAAGAAGAGAGAATATTGAGGAGCACTGGATGGTCAGTCATGTCAGATGCCACAGAGAGGTCAAAAAGGATGAAGACTGAAAAAATGCTGTTAGATTTGTCAATTAAGAGATCATTTGCAACAATGGAAAGAGAATAGTTTCAGTTGAGTGATGGTTATTTCACTCCCCTGCTGGCAGACAGTAAGGGTGATATAGACTTTATTCTTGGAGATTTCCTGGAACACAGGCTATTCAATAGACTCTAAGGCTAATGCAATCTAATTCCCTCCATTATACAAAATCTTTCCCTCATTCTTCAATTCTGCCAGTCCAGTAGCATTTTTGTTGCATTGTTCTGATTCCCATCATACACTAGTGGCATTTTAGTACACATAACCTGATAATGTCAGAAGGAATCTTGAATCATAGACCACATGTGCTACCTTTACCACATCATTAAGCTTTTGTAAACCAAAGGAAATTCCAATCTTAAGTCAGTGCATGTCCTCTTTATTTCAACAAACTGAATATTTGCCCAGAAACCTCTAGAAAAGAAAGACAACTGGTGTTGTCTATTATCGCAAGTTGGTGCACTGTTTTTTACAATAGGCTTTGTTGTAGCAACATCCTGTCCATCTTTACTGCACAAGGCTCTTACCATCACGTCACCAGAAAGTCTTTTAAAAAAGAGTTTGATTCAGCAAAATAACTGTACTTTTGGCCCTCTGAAAAGGAATAGAATTAGCCAATGCCCAGTTAAATGGTATCAGAGAGACCTAATTAGCATTCATGTTTCTGGTAGAAAGGATTGAGGGACCATCAGCCCCAAAGAACAATAATATAAAATTGCCACAAGAAATCCTTGAGCTCTTCAGGGATAACTTATACAGTATAAAAATATCCCTTGGGCAAACTAACTTCAGAGAAAAGAGTTGATTCCTGAGTTAGTATGCAAAACTAGAAGGAAAAAAAGAAAGCCCAGAAACTAAAAAGTTTTACATGGAAATATTTCTTCCTGTAAGGTACACTTGTTTATAGGGAACTTGCCCAGGAAATCTGAAGGGACATCTCCTAATATAGAAACTAAGAACAGAGTCTTGTCTTCAGAGGCTAAAGAAATCGGGCTAGATTTAGAAAAGTACCTAACAAATATATAATGAGGTAAGTGCACTTATAATTCCATTTTATAGATGAGGAAACTGAGGCAAACAGTTTAAGTGACTTGCCAAGTGATTTAAGTTTAAGTGACTTGCCCAGAGTCACCCAGCTAGAATCTAATCATTTAAATTCAAGTCTTCCTGACTCCAGATCTAAAATTCCACGCTTTATATTCCTTAGCTTACATTGTGAGGCTTTTTGTTGTTGCTTTGTTTGGGTTGAGCAGAGGGGCATTGTAGTGGCAGAAATTGGCCTCTCTGTAACCTCCACTCATTGTTCCTAGTTCTCTCCTAGGTCAAACAATTGAGATCTCATCCTTCTTACCCAACAAATACATAAAAATGGCTGTCATGTCCTCCTAAACTTTTTCACCTCCAAAATAAATTTCCCTATTTCGTTAAACCAAACTACCAGAAAGGCAGAGTTCCAAATTTCTGACCATATTTTTGTAAACTTGCTGAATTGAATTATTCTCCAAATTATCAATGTCTTTGGCCAAATGTGACAAGCTGAACTGAGCACAGAACACCATGCAGAATGGGGGCCTGTCCAAGACAGAGGACAAACATCAGGTAAATTCTCCATTTGTCCTTAGACGTGGGTGGCTTGGCAGTGCTGACAACTAGGTCACTGTGCTCTGGGGGAGGTCACTGTGCCTCGCTTAGCATAAACACAGTTCCCAGGAGCCTCTTCTTCCAGAGTTTCTGTATCCCTCAGCAACAATACTAATTAATCTTTTCATTTTCTCAACCCATAAATAAAACCACTAATCAGACAAGAAGAAGAAAACTATTACCAAATATGTTTTCTTCTTTCCTTCCCAACTGAAAGAGCTAAGAGAAAGAAAACCTGGCTTCCACTTATAAGCTTTGTAATTTGGGGTCTGAGTTTACATGTCTCTAAAATGAGAAGATTCAATTAGATGATCTCTAAAGTCACTTCCTACTCTAGCATTTGGTAATTCTGTTAACAATAGCACCTGCCTCACAGAGTTAGGTGAAGAACAAATGAGATAACAGCTATAAAATGCTAGGCAAATAGTAAACTCTAGGCAAATTTAAGCTCCTCCTCCTATTCCTCCTTTTCTCCTCTTTTCCTTTTCTTCTTCCCCTTCCTCTTTTTCCTTCTACTCTTCCTCATTCTGCTATCCCTGCTTCCAATTTATCTCATCAAAATGCAACCTCATATTTGTATATTGATATTCAAATAGAAGATAATATAATGTACTTCCAGCAAACAGCCTAGGTCCTGAGGATACTATTATGGGGAGTTTCCACAATAGATGATATAATTTTAGACCTCAAATGGTGTTATCTTAAGATGTAAGAAAAGCTCTAACTGCTAATACTTCTTTTTTTATTTTTTTAGGTATTTGCAAGGCAAATGGGGTTAAGTGGCTTGCCCAAGGCCACACAGCTAGGCAATTATTAAGTGTCTGATGTCGGATTTGAACTCAAGTACTCCTGACTCCAGGACTGGTGCTCTAACCACTGTGATATCTAGCCGCCCCTCTAATTGCTAATGCTTCTAAGAAGAGAAGACAAAAAAAAAGAAATGTCGCAGCACAAGAATATGCAAAGATGAGGAAATCAAAGTTATCCATAGTCATATGAAAAACTGCTCTAAATCATTACTGATTAGAGAAATGTAAATTTAAGTGTTCTGAAGCACCATGTCCCACCTCTCAGTTTTGTCAATATGACCAGAAAGGACAACTATGGATGATGGAAGGGATGTTGGAAATATGGGACACTAATATATTGTTGGTGGAGCTGTGAACAGATCCAACCTTTCTGAAAAGTGATTTGGAATTACGCCCAAAGGGCAATAAAAATGTACATACCCTTTGATCCAGCGATACCACTACTGGGTCTATACCCTGAAGAGATCACAAAAAAGGGTAAAAACATCACTTGTTCAAAAAATATTCATAGTAGCCTTGCTGGTGAAAGAAAAGAATTGGAAATCGAGTGAACATCCATCAAATGGGGAATGGCTGAACAAGCTGGGTTATATGTACATTGTAGAATACTATTATTCTATTAGAAACCAGGAGGGATGGGAATTCAGAGAATCCTGGAAAGATTTGTATGAATTGATGCTGAGTGAGATGAGCAGGACCAGAAGAACACTATACACCATATCAGCAACATGGAGGTGATGTTCAACCTAAATGGACTTGCTCATTCCATTAGTGCAATAATCAGGGACAATTTTATGATCTGCAACATAGAATGCCATCTGTATCCAGAGAAAGAACTGTGGAGTTGAATAAAAGGATAAAGACTATTACCTTCAATTTAAAAAAAAAAAAGCTGTCTTATGTACTACATAATTTTGCTATCTCTAATATTTTATTTTTTCCTCAAGGATATTCTTTTTCTCTCAATACATTCAATTTTGATCAGTGTATTGCATGGAAACAATGTGAAGATTATCAGATTGACTTCAGTGGGGGGAGGGAAGAAGGAAGGGGGAAATTACATACTTCAAAACATACAAAAAACGATAGGTAGAAACTACTATTGTATATAATTGGAAAATAAATAAAATATTTATAAAAAAGGAAAAAAAAGAAATATCAGGGAACCTGGGTGGGCAAAATGGATGGAGGACTGGCCCAGGAGTCAAGAGGATCTGAGTTCAAATTTGGTCTCAAACAATTAATAATTACTTAGCTATATGACCTTGAGTAAGTCATTTAATATCATTGCCTTCCAAAACAAAACAAAACAAAACAAAAAACCCCGAAATGTTAAGACTTTAACCATTTAGGAGAATGACATAGTAGATAGAGTTATGACCTAAAACTAGAAAAAAAATCTGAATTCAAGCCAAGTAATGAAGTAATAATAGCTATGAATCACATTAAGAATTGCAAAATATGGGGCAGCTAGGTGGCGCAATGGACAGAGCACTGGCTTTGGAGTCAGGAGTACCTGAGTTCAAATCTGACCTCAGACACTTAATGATTACCTAGCTGTGTGGCCTTGGGCAAGCCACTTAACCCCATTGCCTTGAAAAATCTAAAAAATAATTTGCAAAATATTTTACAAATATCTCATTGGACTATCACAGTGATCCTGAAAAGTTCAGAGATGAGGAAATGGAAGCAGTCCGATATTGAATGACTCATCTAGGGTTAGATAACTAGTAATCCTATGAGACCAGATTTGAACTCAGGGCTTCCTAATTCCAGATCCAGTTCTCCATCTACTACACTATCTACTACACCATCTCTATTTACTATTCTATCTAGCTACACCATCTATGGGAGGAAAGCAACAAAAGCATGAGACCCAGCTTGGCTAGTAGATAATGTGCCAACCTTGAAGTCATGAAGATAAGGACAAATCACTTAATCACCTTGCAATCTGTAAGCATATATGTTGAAGCCAGTGAAAGCTTCTATTGATAGAGGGAATTTCTTTATGCCAAGGGAAACACAGGTTCAGTCCTTATTCCTCACTCTACTTTATCAGATTTGACCATTAGCTCTTTAATAGAGCTAACTGAGATCAGGAATAAGAGAAATCAAGGAATTGTGGATGCTTAGAAATGGAAGAGGTGGAGCAGCTAGGTGGCACAATGGATAGACCACCGGACCTGGAGACCGGAGGACTTGAGTTCAAATTCAGCCTCAGACACTCAAAAATTACCTAGCTGTGTGGCCTTGGGCAAGCCACTTAACCCCACTGCCTTGCAAAAAAAATTTTTTTTAATTAAAAAAACAAAAGAAATAGAAGAGGCAGCAGAATCATGATGGCTGCATGAAGTTAACTTGCTCCCAGACTTTTTTCCCTACCAAAGATAAATGAAGGCTCTGCACTGACATTCAAGCTACAATTCCCACCAAGAAAAAGAAAATATTCAAAGAAATTTTCAACAGTAGACATCATGAAGGTTCTTCAGTGAAGGTCTGTCTCTTTAGAAAAAAAGGAAAGTATAGCCAAGCAAAATAGAAGAGTGGAAAAGTCTGCAGGAGGCTTTGAGCCACAGTGCAGTCCAGGTCCCAACAATTTGACAACAGCATAGGTCCTGGCAGCTAGATAACAAGCCAGCAAGGAGACAAAGTCTGAACCCTGGGATAACTGGGGCAAAAGACAGGATTGTGTTGGGAACAAACCACTGAATAGGCAGAACCTGAATATAAAGGAGGAAATAAATCTCTTCAAAGGCAAGGGCTAGACTGCATAGGCAACATCTTGGTCAACAACAAGCCAGGGAATCAGACTCCAGTCCCAGCAAAAAAAGCTTGGATCTATACTCCCCATACCCCAGGAGCAGAGTTACAACAACAAAGATGAGCAGAAATGTTAAAGAGTGTTCACTATAGAAAACTACTTTTCAGATAAAGATAATAATAATGCCATGTCAGAAGAAGAAATTAGTGAAAAAATACTCATGGGGAAGGCTCAAAAGAGACTATGAATTGGACTTAAAGCTCAAAGAAGAGCTTTAAAAAATTTAAATACAAAAATTTTTAAATCAGAAAAAGAAAGGAAGAAGAAAAATGAAAAAAAGAAATGAGAATCCTGCAGGAAAATTATAAAAAACTGACCAAAGAAATCACCACTGTTAAAAATAAAAATAATGAACTGGAAAAGGAAACACAAAACTTAATTGAAGAAAATACCCTAAAAGTTATAATTGAACAAATAGAAACCAATGAATCTACAAGACTGCATGATTCCATCAAACAAAATTAAAATACTGAAAAATCTGAAGGAAAACATAGGAAAAAACAAAACCTAGAAAAGAGATTCGGGAGAGATAATTTATGAATCATCAGACTACTAGAAAACCTAGATCAAAAATGAACCTGGAAAACACCATGCAGGAAATTATCAAGGAAAACTGTCCATATCTGCTAGAACAAAAAGACATTATAGCCACTGAAAGAAAACACAGAGGGGGCAGAGCCAAGATGGCAGCATGAAGGTAGGATTTCCCTAAAATTAGTTACCCAAAAAACTCCAAAAGCCATCAAAATATGACTCTAGCCAAAATTTAGAGGAACAGAGCCCACAAAAAAGACTGAGTGATACAATTTCCCAGTCCAAGACAATTTAGAAGTTCCACGGGAAAGGCGTGTTTCACGGGGACCAGGGGTTGGAAAAAAGCCAAGGCCACACAGCACACAGCCCCGGGATTACCAGGAATAGCTTGAAGGGGATGTGAGAGAACTCTATGGCACTAGAGTGCAGAACACCAGCCTCAGAACATCCCTGTGGTGAGAACCTGCAGCAGGAATCAGGGAAGCCATCCTGCAGCCCACAGATGGAAAGGGGGTAGGGAGAGATTGCAGAAATCTCTCTGCTCTCCTTGGAGCAGGACTCTGCTGTTTGCCCACACTCAGATCCAGCTTGCGGTTTGGCCTTCCATGCTAAGATAGCAGGGATCCTCCTCACAGCTCCAGGGCAGAGGGGCACCCGTAGACATCTACTTAAGCATAAGATCTTGAAAGAATAAAAGTCCCAGGAGGGTGTCCCAAAATCCCCCAAAGCCTTGGAAGTGTGGCAAATTAGTCTTAGGCTAAAGAAATCAGCAAACAAAAGAAAAAGAATCTGGCCATAGAAAATTATTTTGGTCCCATGGAAGATCCAGAAGATGACAAACTAGAAGCTTCTATATCCAAAGAATCTAAGAGAAATGCAAAGTGGCCTCAGGCTATGGATGAGCTAAAAAAAGACTTTGAAAAGCAATTAAGGGAGGTAGAGGAAAAAATTGAGAAATGAGAGCAATGCAGATGAATCATGAAAACCAAATAAGCAGCCTGATGAAAGATATACAAAAAAATACTGAAGAAAATAATATGCTAAAAACCAGTTTAGGCCTAATGGAAAAAGCAAAACAAAAGACAAATGAGGAGATGAATGCCTTAAAAAGAAGAATTGGCCAGCTAGAAAAGGAGATAAATAAGCTCACTGAAGAAAATAACTCCTTCAAATGCAGAATGGAACTAAAGGAAGCTAATGACTTTGCGAGAAATCAGGAAGAAATAAAACTATTTTTAAAAAAAGCTAAAAATTAGAAGATATTGTGAAATGTTTCATTGGAAAAGAAACTGACCTCAAAAATAGATCCAGAAAAAATTATTGGGCTACCTAAAGGTCATGACCAGGAAAAAAAAACCTAGACTTCATTTTTCAAGAAATAAAACAGCAAAATTGCCCTGAGATCCTAGAAGCAGAGGATAAAATAGAAACCAAGGGATTTCACTGATCACCTCCTGAAAGAGATCCAAAAAGAAAAACTTCTAGGAATATTATAACCAAATTCCAAAACTCCCAAGTCAAAGAGAAAATACTAAAAGCTACCAGAAACAAACAATTCAGCTACTGTGGCTCTATAGTCAGAGTTAAACAGGATTTGGCAGCATCTACATTAAGGACTCATAGAGATTGGAATATGATATTCTAGAAGGCAAAAGATCTTGGTTTACAACCTATAATCAGCTACCCAGAAAAAATGAACATCCTGTTTCAGGGAAAAGTATGGACCTTCAATGAAACAGGAGACTTCCAAACTTTCCTAATAAAACAACCAGAGATTAACAGAAAGTTTGATCAAGTACAGGACTCAGGTGAACCATAGAGGGTATGAGCCAGAAGGACTAACTATGAGATACTTAATGATGTTGAACTGTTTGTGTTCCTGCATGGGAAGAAGATATTGATAACTCATATGAACTTTCTCATTAATAAGAGCTTGTTAGAAGGAGCATATATAGACAGGGCACAGGAAGGAGTAGAATATAATGGTATGATATATTAAAAAGAGGTAGTCAGTTGGTGATAAAGGAAAGTTTTGGAGGAAGAGAAAGGATAGGAAGAAGGGGGGAAAGATATTTCACATAAGAGTCAAGAAAAAGCTTTTTCAGTAGAGTGGAATGGGGTAAGGTGAGGGGGAACAAGTGAACCTTCATTCTCATCAGAAATGGCTCAGAGAGGAAATAACAAACACAATTAATAAGGTATAGAAATCTATCTTACCCTAGAGAAAAATAAGCTGAAAAGGATGGGATAAGAGGTAATGGGGAGAAGGAACAGGGGGATAGGTTATAGAAGAGAGGGAAGATTGTGGGAGAGGGTACTCAGATACAACACACTTTTGGACAGGGACAGGATGAAAGGAGAGAGAGAGTAGAATAAATGAGAGTGGGGAGGAATAGAATGGAGGGAAATACAACTTGTGATAGCAACTGTGAGAGAAATATTGAAGCAACCTCTCTGGTGGACATATGATAAAGAAGGCAACTCACCCCAGAGACAGAGTCATTGGAACCTGAACACAGACTTGTTTCTCTCTCTCACTATTCTTGAAGTTTCTCATCTTCTTGGGGTGGGGTATGTTTACTCTCAATAAGATTATTGTAATAATATAAAATTAAAAATGAAAACTAAATAAATAAATTGAAATCTAAGAGAGAAAGAAAGAAAACACAGAACCCCTCCATAAAAAGATCCGAGGATAAAAACTCCAAGTACTATTATAGTGAAATTCCAGAACTCTCAAATAAAAAAGAAAATACTGCAAGCAGCAACAAGAAAACAATGTAAATATTAAGAAAAAATCAGACTCACACAGGACCTATCAGTCTCAATAATGAAGGACTGGAGGTCCTGAAATACCATATATTGGAGGGCAAAGGAACTGGGATTACAAGAATTTATTACTCTACAAAATTCAGCATATACTGTCAGGAGAAAAGATGAATTTTCAATGATATAGAGGACTTCCAAAATTTCCTGACAAAAAGACCAGAATTGAACAGAGAATTCAGTCTTCAAATACACAACTCAAGTGATACATGAAAAGGAAAATGAAAAGGGTAAGGAAAAAATAAAACAAAACAAATGTTTAGTCAAGACCCTCAATTGTATACAACTCTAAAAGGGAAAATATAACACATAACTCTTGAGAATTGTACTTCTCTTATGATGATTAAAGGGCTGAATATAATTGAAGAGTTTGACTCAGAGTATATAGGTATGGTTGGGTCTTGTCTCTCCATTGAAGAGGTCCTAGATAACATCACTATATTTGAAACAAAAAACCCTGTTGAAAAGCAGGGGTGTTCACTCTAAACTTAAGTGTCTCAGTTTCCTTTGACCCACTTTAATTCTGCAGTGCTCACTAAACTTAGCACTTTCTCTGATGAGGGTATCATAGATTCATTGGTCCATAGTCAGCATCTCCCTTTAACTTTTTTTTAGGTTTTTGCAAGGCAACTGAGGTTAAGTTGTTTGCCTAAGGCCACACAGCTAGGTAATTAATAAGTGTCTGAGGACAGTCTTGAACTCAGGCACTCCTGACTCCAGGGCCAGTGCTCTATCTACTGCTCCACCTAGCCTCCTTCTCCCATTAACATATTTTTTAAGATTTTATTTATTTTGAGTTTTACAATTTTTCCCCTAATCTTACTCCCCCCCAACCCCCAAAGAAGGCAATTTTTCAGTCTTTACATTGGTTCCATGGTATACATTGCTCCAAATTGAGTGTGATGAGAGAGAAATCATATCCTTAAGGCAGAAACACAAAGTATAAGAGATAGCAGGATCAGACAATAAAATATCAATTTTTTCTAAATTTAAGGTAATAGTCCTTGGTCTTTGTTCTATCTCCACAGTTGTTTCTCTGAATACAGATGGTATTCTCCATTGAAGACAATCCCAAATTGTCCCTGATTGTTGCACTGAGAACTTCCCATTAAATTTTAATCAATTGTAAAGTTCTTAAGTGAGACCTTCAAAGAGTCCCAGTACTTAGACCACTTTGAGATTCTTAGAGTTAATTAAATCAGGATTGGACTTAATCCATTCTTTACTTAACAAAGGGTTAAGTACCATGGTTGGGGCCAGGGAAGAGCAGGAAAAAGTATGATTGGAGGGAGGGGTCCAGATAGTTCATGAAATGATTTGGCTTCAAATAATACTTTCCCTCATGAGGATTATGTGTCCTGTGGGGGGGGGGGGGGGGTACTTGAAAAGGGGGTAAAGTAAAAAATTATTATAATTTGATGTAATTCAAGACTCTTGAAAAGTATACTTCTAAGGAGACAGAAGAGGGGAGAGTACTTAGTTATATTGAGGCAATGCTGCTTATCAAAAAATCAAGAAATTAACCAATCTGTGATAGTACTTTGATAACACTTTGAGCTTATCAAGCAATTACACAAGATATGATTGGTGTTAACTGATTATCTGATAACTGATTCTTGAGTGATAAACAACATCAGGTGAAGAAGCCAAAAATTTATAATTTTAGAGGAAAAGAAGGGAGGTTGTAAACACTGAGTAAATACTATTCTATAGATTTAAACCCACTTGGGTTAAAAATCTTTCTCTATGGGGAAAGGGAAAGATAAAGGAAGAAGGGACTAAGAAAAGGGAAAGTGAAGACATAAATGAAAATAAACTGAAAGTTAAATTTTAAAAGAAAAAAGGGAATGGAGTAAAACTTTAGTGAGAAGGAATAAGAGGAACGGAAAGAGAAAAATGTAAATAGGGAAATATAGCATGGAAGGAAATATAGAATTAGTCATCTTAGCTGTAATTATGATTGGGATGAACTGTACCATAAAACAGAAGCAGATAGCAGAATGGATTAAAAACCAGAATCCTACAATATTTTAATTACAAGAAACATATCTGAAATAGAGAGATACACACACAGGGTAAAGATAAAAGGATGGAGCAAAATAGATTATGCTTTAGCTGAAGTAAAAAAAAATCAGGGTTAGTGATCCTGATTTCAGATAAAGCAAAAGCAAAAATAGATCACACTAAAAGGGATAAGAAAGGAAGCTACATCTTCTTAAATACCATAGGCAATGAATCTATAACATTATTAAACTTATATGCACCTACTGGTAGAGCATTCAAATTCCTAGAGGAAAAACTGAGTGAATTACAAGGAGACATAGTCAGAAACCGTAATAATGGGGGAACTCAACCTCACTCTCTCAGAACTAGATAACTCTAACCCCAAAGTAAACAAGAAATAAGATAAGAAGGTAAATGAAATATTAGAAAACTTAGATATGATACACCTCTGGATAAAGCTTAATAGGGATAGAAAAGAATATACCTTTTTTTGGCAGTACATGGCACCACAACCAAAATTGACTATGTACTAGGGCACAAAAACCTTATGATCAAATGAAGAAAGGAAGAAATAATAAATACATACTTCTCAGACCATGATGCAATTAAGAAGTACATGTAATAAAGGGTCATGGAAATATAAACCAAAAATTAATTGGAAACCAAATAAGATCCCCAATTAAATACCAAATTAGATGTTCTTAAAATCAAGGGAGAGATTAATAAAATTGAAAGCAAGAAAACCATTGATCTAATAAATAAAACTAAGAGTTGGTTTTATGAAAAAAGACAATAAAATAGATAAGCCTTTGATTAATCTAATTTTTTAAAAAAAAAGAAGATAAAATTATCATTATCAAAAATGAAAAGGGTGAACTAACCACTAATGAAGAAATAAAAGAGATATTTCAAAGCTACTTTGCCAAACTGTATGGCTAAAAATTTGATAATCTAAATGAAATGGATAAATATTTACAAAAATACAAACTGCTCAGATTAACAGAAGAGGAAATAGCATACTTAAATAAATCCATTTTGGAAAACGAAATTGAAGAAACCATCAATAATCTCCCTAAAAATAAGTCTCCAGCTCCAGATTGATTTGCAAATGAATTCTACCAAGCATTTAAGGAACAATTAATTCCTATTCTACATAAACTATCTAAAAATATAGGAGTACAAGGTGTTTTGCCAAATTTCTTTTATGATACCAACATGGTGCTGATACCTAAACCAGAAAGAACCAAAACAGATGAAATTTATAGACCAATCTCCCTAATGAATATTCATGCAAAAACCTTAAATAAAATTTTAGCAATGAAATTACAGCTAGTAAATACTGAAATAATACACATTATCAGGAAAGATTTATTCCAGATAGGCAAGGATGGTTCAATATTAGGAAAACGTATCAATGGCAAAACCAACAGGAATCTTTTGATTATCTCAACAGATGCTGAAAAAAACCTTTAACAAAATACAACATACATTCCTATTAAAAAGCACTAGAAAATTTAGAAATAAATGGCATTTTCCTTAAAATAATTAGTATTTATCTAAAGCCATCAACAAATATTATGTGTAATAGAGATAAACTCAGAGCATTTCCAATAAGATCAAAGGTGAAACAAGGATGCCCATTATCACCATTACTATTGGATATAATATTAAAAATGTTCGCTTTAGCATCATGATAAGAAAAAGAAATTGAAAGAATCTGAATTGGCAATGAGGAAGCAAAGCTTTCACTATTTGCAGATGATATGATGGTATACTTATAGGATCCAAGAAAATCATCTAAAGAGCTCCTTGAAACAATTAACAGATTCAGCAAAGCAGCAGGATATAAAATAAACCCACATAAATCATCAGTATTTCTATATAGAAACATCAAAACCCAAGAGCAAGAGATAGAAAGAGAAATTCCATTTGAAATATCTGTAGACAACATTAAATACTTGGGAATCTACCTCCCAAAACAAACCCAGAAACTGTAAGTACACAAATATAAAGCACTTCTCATCCAAATAAAGTCAGATATAAATAACTGGAAAAATGTCAATAGTTCATGGTTAGATTGAGCTAATATAATAAAAATGAAAATTCTATCCAAATTACTATTTCAGTGCCATACCAATCAAACTATCAAATAATTATTTTACTGAGCTAGATAAAAATACATCTGGAGAAACAAAGTCAAAAACAGCAAGGGAACTAATGAAAAAAATGTAAAGGAAAGTGACCTAGCTCTAAAACTATACTATAAAGCTGCAGTCATCAAAACTGATACTGATTAATAGAGTAATGGATCATTATTAGAGTGCAAGCAGTAGTAAATGACTATAGTATTCTTTTTGACAAACTCAAAGACATTTGTTTCTAGGATAAGATCTCATTATTTGACAAAAATTGTTACTAACTGGAAAATAGTTTGACAAAAACTAGACATAGACCCACATCTCACTCCCTATACCAAAATAAGGTCAAAATGAGTACAGGATTTAGACATAAAAGGTAACACCAAGAAATACTCCATCTATCAAATCTATGGAAAGGGAAGAAATTTATTACCAAACAAGAAATAGAGTACATTATAAACTGCAAAATGAATGATTTTGATTATATTAAATTAAAAAAAGGTTTGCACCAATAAAATCAGTGCTGTCAAAATTAGAAGAAAAGCAGAAAGCTGGGAAACAATCTTAACAGCTGGGAGTTCTGATAAAGGTCTCATTTCTAAAATATATAGAGAACTGCATCAAATTTATAAGGTTACAAGTCATTACCCAAATGATCAATGGTCAAAGGATATGAATAGACAGTTTTCAAATGAAGAAATTAAAGCTATGTATAATCATATGAAAAGTGCATATTAAAAACCACTATGAAGTATCACCTCACATCTATCAGACTGACTAAGATGAGAAAAGGGGGAAAATGATCAATGTTGGAGAGGTTGTGGGAGGATTTGGACATTAATGTTTTGCTGGTAGTGTTGTGAAATGATCCAATCATTCTGGAGAGCAATATGGAACTATTCCCAAAAAGCAATAAAACTATTCATGCCCTTTGACCCAGTAGTTCAATCCTAGGACTATATCCAGAAGAAATCATAAAAAAATGGGGGAAGTCCCAGATGTCCAAAATATTCATAATGACTCTTTTTTGTAGTGGCAAAGAATTGGAAGTTGAGGGGATATCAACCAATAGGGGAATGATTAAACAAGTTATGGTACATGAATATTATGGAATACTATTGTTCTATATGAAACTATAAATGTTCAGACTCTAGAGAAGCATGGAATGACTTATGGGATCTAATGCTGAGAGAAGGGAGCAGAACCAAGAAAACAATGTACACATCAACAATAGCATTGTGAGATGAACAACCATGATGGAAGCAGCTGCTCTCAGCATTTCAGAGAGCTAGGACAACCCTAGGAGACTGGCGATGGACAATGCTATCCCCATCCAAAGGAAGAAAAAACAAAACAAAAAAATCCTTCATAATTTGTTGAACACTACATTCACTCTAAAAAGAATTTCTGTACTTCTTTCCCTTCATCCTAATTCATACCAGAAATGGCTAATCTATTAACATGTTTAACACAAATGTGAATATACAATATTAGCCTGATTATTCACCACTGAGGGGAGGGAGGTGGGAAGGGAGGGCAGAAGGAAATTTTGTAACTCAAATATATATGTATATGCATATGCATGAATGTTGGAAAACTTTTATAACATGTATTTTGAAAAATAAAATATCAACTTAAAAAAAAGAACTGGAAGGGATCTCAGAGTCCAACTGTCCATAACTAGACTAGTATCTATTTAGTAGTATCTATTTAGATCCCACTAGGGATAAGGCAGTTTATTCCATTTTTATACATTTTATATATACATTCCATTTTATACATTTTACAACCTTAAGAAGATATTTTCAATATTGGGGTATTACATAGTTCCATATTCAATCTTAGAGAACACATCCAATAAGTTTTGGTACAGGGGAGAGGAAAGGGAATAGGTCCAAAGCATTTTCCAAGGAGCTTGAAACTGGATGAAGACACATTTCACAATGTAATGGAAAGAGTGCTGATTTAGGAGTAGGAGGACCTGCATTTCAGTCTCAGTGCTGATACTTAGTTTTTGGTTCATCTCTAAATTTTAGAAGTTGAATGAGATGATCTCTGAGATATTTTTCTAGCTCTGCCTGTATATGTATATACATAATGCATTTGTGTCAGAAAAAAATTTCATTCAAATCCCAACATTGACACTTACTACATAGTTCAACTTTAGGCAAATGAGATGATCTCTGAGGTTCTTTCTAGGGATTGATAGATATAGATAGATAGATAGACAGACAGACAGATAGATAGATGCATACATACATAGATACATAGATAGATAGATGATAGAATCTTATAGAATAGACACAGATAGAAGGATAGATAGATAGATAAAGACATAAAAAATTTTATGACCCTAGGGAATCTGGGGTACTTGTAAAGACATTGAGTACCTTGGTGACAGAAAAGGGTCAGAGGAAGCAAGAGGTCATTGAAAGAAAACATGAAAGAAACAGTTGGTCATCTTCAAAATTTTGTCTAGAACCAATTGGAACTCCCCCCCTCCAATCCAATAAAAATCCCTAGGAACTTGTTCTGTGACAAAGCTAACAAAATTTTGTCTAATCCTGATCCTTTAATCCTTATACCACGTCTATCTTCCAATTTCAAATCAAACTGCATTCTTCACAATGGATAAGTCTATCATATATCCCTATCACAATACTAATAAGTAATGTTTGCAGCATAGGAAGATTTGCAAAATGCTTTATTTAGGTTATCTCATTTAATCCTCACAACACCCCTCTGAGGGAGGGTGGAGCTATGATTATCCTTACTTTATATAAGAGAAAACTGAGACAATCTAAATTAAATGATTTTCCCAGAGTTACACAGGCAGTAAGTGTCTGAGGCCAGATGTGAATTCAGGTCTCCCTGACTATGCTCTAAGTTCTATGCTCTATGCACTATGTACTTAGCTGTCTCATACTCTAGAATGTAAATAATGTTTCACTTACTTTCATCTTGATACTTAAAATGTAAATTAAATTAAATCACATATTCTCTTTAGTGTATTTTCCAGATCACTAAATAAATGGTATAAATGAGAGCACACAGAATCTTTAAAGCATAAAGGGACCTCAGGTACTCTTTCATCCAACCTTAAACTGAACAAAATTCCTCATTACAAGTCCACCCAGCATTGACTCAAAAGACTCCAAAATAGAACTAATAATAACTATGGAAGGTTATTTCATCTAAGTGTTTTGTGCTACTTATTTCAATTAACAACATTAAATTAACATTTATGGTCAGTTCCATATTTCTAGTCCAGTCAACACGAACCAAATGTGCAAATTGGACTTCATAGGAGACACCAAAGTTTTAACTGCTTCAAACAAAAAGAAATGAACGTCCCATTTTTTTATGCTCTGACTTTGTATTTCTATTCAAAAACAAAGTGGCGGGGGGAATAGATACTGAGTCTATCTGCTTTGATTAAACTGCTCTGCATAAAAGACTTGCTGTATATTGTTCATGACACCATTGTCTTCTAAATTGGTTTGGGGCGTTTCCTTCAATGTTTATTGTACTGTCTTTCTAATTATTATTTAAGTTATACACATAAACTTGGCAAGCATCCCAGGGCAGAATCTCTAGACCTTTCTTTTTTCACCTTCACAGCCCCTTTATTAAAAAGAAGACTAAGCCTTTAGCCCTCATTAAAGGAAATGTTTGAATTGAACCATCTAAGTTTTTTCAATAATGGATCCCATGTTCAGAAGTCCATTAGGGAGGCGGCTAGGTATCGTAATGGATAAAGCATCAGCCTTGGAGTCAGGAGTACCTGGGTTCAAATCTGGTCTCAGACACTTAATTACCTAGCTGTGTGGCCTTGGGCAAGCCACTTAATGCCATTTGCCTTGCAAAACCTAAAAAAAAAAAAGAAGTCCATTAGGTTGTAGCATCTGCAATGTTTTTTACAATGATAGTTTGATTCAAACTGGCTAATCAGACACACCTGGCAGTAGTTAGAATAACTGACTTCAAGTATATGAAGGATTGTTATATGTAAGAGGGATTAAATTTGTTTTGATTGGCCATAAAGGGCAGAACTAGAAATTACAAAGAGACAAATTTGTTTAATATCCAGAAGAAGGAAAAAACTCCCTAGTAATCAGACCCCAAATCAGGATGACCTACCATGAGAAGTAGGAGTCATTCTCTCCAAATGACTTCCACCAGAGACTAGATGACTATTTGTGAGGCATAGTAGAGCAGACTCTCAGTCAACTATAGAGCCCAGTCACTTTCGAGCTTCTGTGACTCAATGATTAAAAATGGAAAGAAGCCAAGGTGTCTATATGATTGGTTATTAATGCCCTCCTCCTTTAACCTCCATTATTTGTTAAAGCTATTTGTGTTTGTTTTCATTTGATTTTGTTTCTTTTGTGTGTATGTCTGTGTGTGTGTATGTGTGTGAGAGTGAGAGCGAGAGCGAGAGTGAGAACAAGAGAGAGAGAGAGAGAGAGAGAGAGAGAGAGAGAGAGAGAGACTGACTCAAGCTGAAGAAGCCAGTGGGTCTGCAAGTATACTCTCCAAAAGAGTCTAATGATTGTATTCTTAAGAGTGATCCTCCCCAAGGGACTTGGAAAGCAACTCGTAATGGATTTTCTCTTTATTGACAGAACTCATCCATAGTAGTGACAATCAGCAGAAAACAAAATCTTACAAGGTCATCTTAATGTAAGGTTGGAAAGATATTCAAATTTCTCTTCCCTTTCCTCTCAGACTATTAAAGAGAATCAGTAACTGTAATGGAAAAAGCACTACGCTTGAAGTTAGAGGTTCCAGGTGCAAATCCTGACACTTGCATTTCAAATCTGTGTGTCCTTGAAAAAGATTATTCATGTCTCCATTCAGTTACTTCCATTATAAAATTAGAGCATGGGACTTAATGGTCTCTGAGGTCCCTTCCATATCTAGATCTATGATTTTAGATTCTTGGTTCAAATCCTGACACTTCGATTTACTAACTGTGTGATCTTGAGCAAAATCACTCACTTCTCTGGGCCTCAGTTTCATCCTCTGTAAAAAGGAAAGAATTGAACCAAATGACCTCTAGTGCTCACTCCTTCCAGCTTTAATTCTATGACCATGTGAGTTTATGAATCAATGGATGTTGAGCTGAAATGCTCAGGTTCTCTCTCTGAAAGTCAAAAAATATGCTCAGTCCTAATTCTAGTTCTTTTTCTTAGAATTCAAGATCTCTGAAGCATCTACAATTGGGTTAAAGCATTAGGACCTTTTGACCAAATCTTCCACACTTTTTAAATTCATTTCAGGATGCTTCAAAACTAGCTTGTATTTTTAGGATTCACAGAGGCTCAGTTACCCTGGGGACAAGAAAGTAGAGTTTCCCAGGGGAGATTAAGAATGTGTGAAAATCTTTTCTAGGACTGACTAATTGCTGGGTTCACATAACAAAAATGTTAGGCAATTATCCAGTGAATAGTGAGCAGTGCCATTAATTAATCAATCCAGAAAACACAAGTCAAGAAGTGACTCAGAAGAAAAAGAACAGAATCTGGAACAGGAGTAGCGCTTGGAGGAAAGACCAAGGGGGAATGTCAGATCAATTAGGAAACCATAGGTTATGTCACTTCATAGATGCAAAATCCTGAATTATCCACCTTGACCATCTATATGACCACAAATTGCCAGATAATTGCTCATATCTCATTAGCTATCATGGTTCCTTATCAATTTCACAGTTCTTTAACTTAATGGCATTTCTAAATTCATTTGAGTTTTTATCAGATTAGTTTTTCTAATTCACAGTTGTAGGATATTCTTCACTTTAAACAAATTCAAAATTTAGGGTATATAGGACAGTTAAATTAAAGAGTTGGTTCTTATAATTGGAAACCTTAGCTTTCAGTATTTTTCAGCCTAGAATGCATCATCTGTTAGTTAGACAGCAGCATCTACTGGTAAAGTCTCACTTTTTAAGAATTGTACTCAGGTACAAGAAGGATAGCAAAATTTTAAGGGCTGCAAGATTTCAGATCCAGTTCCAAATTTGCATTTTATTGGGGGACAAAAGAAAAGGAAAGAAATAGTGAAAACAACAGGGAAAAGATTTTAAAACCAGAATTAGTGGCAAAAAGCTAAAATTCCTATGAGGCATAACACTGCCAGCTTATTCAATGCCCAGCATGTCACCAATTTAATTTGGGGGGTGTTGCAAGGTAATGGGGTTAAGTGACTTTCCCAAGGTCACATAGATATGTAATTGGTAAGTGTCTGAGGCCAAATTTGAAGTCAGGTCCTCCTGATTTCAGGGGTTGACTATGCCACTTATCTACTCCCACTATGTTCATCTTAAATTATCTTAAATTTTTCCTCATCAAAAAGTCTCAACTTTTGAGGAAATTTTTCCATAATAATGTGTCACTAATTTTATCATTGAAATAATAGGAAAATCAATTAATCAAAAGAAATTATTGAATATCTATTCTGTACAAATTGCTGAGAGATATAATTCAGAAGATAAAAAAGAGATATATTGCCTGCCTCAAGAAACTTACAACTTAAGAAAAAAGTAATATACACATATAGGGAAATCTAGCAATGCTATATTCAAGGAACATGAGGCAGTATGATACAGTAGAAAGAGTGATGAACTTGGGGGTATGATGAGATCTTACCTCAATTAGTTATGTGACCTTGACAGACTCACTAAAATCTCAAAGCTTCAATTGTTGGGGGGGGTTAACTATAAAATGAAGTCAATAATATAGTAATAAGATAGTATCTACCTTACAAGGGTGTTTGGTGAAAACAAGATCTATTCAGTTGTAACTGGTTATAAAAATTCAATAGAAGAGATTATTTTTAGCTGAAGAAATGAATGAGTATTTAGAACAGACTCGTAGAAGGCTAAAACTGCCTGTTAGTACATGATTACTTACCAAATGAAAATTACTGTGTGGGCTCACAGGAGAGTTCACTCTCAGGCTCAGAGGGAAACCTTTATCAAGGACGTAGGATTTGACCAAAAAGTGGGTAGAAGAGGCAGCTAGTTGGTGCAGAGTTTAGACCACTGGCTCTGGAATCCAGAGGACCTGAGTTCAAATCTGAACTAAAACACTTAATAATTGCCTAGCTGTGTAACCTTGGACAAGTCACTTAACCCTACTGACTTGCAAAAAAAACCCAAAATGGTAGAATTTGGAAAGGTGAAAAATGGTGGAGAATGCATCTCAGAGTCAGGAGAACAGAATGAGCAAAAATGCGAAAGCCAGAAAGTACAAAATATGCTTAGGAAATAGTTTGGTTGGCATAAGGGATAGAGAAAGCTTTGTGTTAGGGAAGAGAATCAAGGCAGCTGGAAAGACAGATTGATACCAGATTGTGGAAGGTTGAAATAAGGGGTTGACTTTAGACTTAATCCTATAGGCAATGGGAGCTATTGAAATATTTTGAACTGTTAATGATAGTTAGCATTTACATAGCACTTCAAGGTTTGTAAAGAACTTTAGAAATGTTATATCATTTCTGCATAGTAGGTGCTTTTATTAATTCCATTTTATAGATAAAGAAACTGAGGCAGACAAAGGTTAAGAGACTTACCCAGTAAGGGACAAGATTTGAACTCAAGCTTTTCTGACTCCAGATCCAGGTCTCTCTCTCCAGTGTACCACTTAGTTGCCTCTGAAGAAGGGAATGACATGACATCCTAAAGAAGTTATCTCTGTAATGGGAGAGAGAATTTGCAAAAAATTACTCTACAACATTCATTAGCAGAATGTATCCATTCCATATTCATGGGGGGATTGCTATCTCCTCATCTTTACATTTAGATTTCATTTTCTTCAATACAATTTCTATTCTCCAAAACTCATCTTCACCTGAATGCTCACCAATGTTTCTTCTCTATGAAGTTCCTATGGGTCTATCTGCTTTCTTTTCCTGCCCTTACTCTCTGTCCAGTAGTCACATTTTCCTTTCTATTATCACCAGGCTTACTGCCAACAGCTCTATTAGCAAGTTAAATGGTCACTCTGCTGTCATTCAAATTCCTTGCTTCTAGGAGTTGTTGGAAGAACTCCAACTTATATTATTGAACTACCTCCTCAACCCTTTGGATTTCTAGAGTACTTTATAATCATCTTTATTAGTTAATTCCCATATAAACAATATGAATTAAGTTAATAATGGTATCCCTGGTTTGGAAGTGAGGAAACCAAGGAAGAAAAGAGAAGTGCAGTTGCTTGTCCCAGACCACTCAGACTAAAATCATGAAGTCAGATTATACAATACAAGGGAAGAGCAAAAGTTAAGGCAATGGATTCTGGAACTACTAGAGTAGTTTTAGTGTCTTGTCAAGGTCATCAACTATGACTAAATGTTAATATAAATTGTCTCACTTTATTTTTTAAAGAAAGAATACATCTTACCAAAATTGGGTATCTAGAAAATTCCTTTCACATTAGTATTCCTTTCCAATTGATTCTCATTATAAAATTGAAATTGTATTAACAGGAAAAATATCTATAAATAGTTATAAACCACATTACTTATATGGATCATTTGGTACTTGCCATTTACTATCCTATATTATTAATTAACTTTTTACCTAGATATGTAGAATGCACTCATAGTAACCAAATAGGTTATATCTTCTAAGAACCATAGTACCCACTCCATCTCTTCTTTCAAAATTTTCCTTTTTTTGTCTTTGTTCCAAGATAGTTTCTCTAACTTCAGAGAGGAGTAACTGTAGATATGAGTCCATGAAAGGCTTCTCATAGAAGTACCAAGAAGAATCTGAGAGGACTTTATTGCTCTTGTAGCTGAAGGAGCAATAAATAAACTTGATTTCCCTCACTGACAGATTCTAGTAATGTACTGTCACATGACACAATAATAACCAACACCTAAAAACATTTTAAGGTTCATAAAGCACTTCACATGCCAGAATTTTAGTCTTAAAAACCCTGTGGGGTCGGCACAGAAGGTTTAATTATGCTCATTTTAAATATGAGAAAACCAAGTCTTCAAGAGGTTGTGACTTGCTTAAGAATACACAATTCAAATATTGGAGGCAAAATTTGAAACTAGCTCTTCCAATTCCCACAAGTTTAATGATCATCTCAATGCATATAATTCCCAGATTTATAAATTCTTCCATAACTTCTCTCCTAGGGCCACCATCTGCCATTTTGAAATTAAAGTCCAAAAAGTACCAATTAATTTTCATATTGAAATGAATGTACAAAAAAAGAACTCACTATCTCTGTCCCCAAGCCCTCTACTCTTCCAAATGTAGCTATTATTTTAGAAGGTATCACCATCCTCTCAGTCATCCAGACTCACAACCTCAGGGTTATCCTTGATTCCTTTCTCACATTTATTCCACATATCCAAACTATTGCCAAGGTTCTCCTCTCACAACATCTCTCCTATTCGTCACCTTTTTCCATCCATGCATCCACATCCCTGATATAATAACTCTTCACCTCATGCCTGAACTATTAAAATAACCTTTTGCTTGATATCCCTGACTTAAGTCTCTATCCATTCCAATAAATTCTCCACTCAATTGCCAAAGTGATTTTTCTAAAATATAGGTCAAACTATGTCACTTATCCCTCCCTTGATATACTCCAGTGACTTCCTATCACTTCTAGGATCAAATATAAAGCCTACTCTTTATCATTAAAATCCCTTTACAACCTGACTCCTTTCTACCTTTCTAGTCTTCTTATATGATTTACTCTCCCCCCCCCCCCACCTCATATAGCTACATAGACCTACTTTTTGTGCTTTTCATACAACAATCCATCTCCCAACTCTTGGCCTTTCCATTTTATGTCACTAATGTCTGAAATGCCCTTGGCTTCTCTAACTGTACCATTTGGCTTCTTTCAAGGCTCAGCTGAAAACCCAGCTTCTACAGGAGGTCTTTCCTAGTTTTCCCCTTGATGCTAGAATCTTCTTCTTCCAGATGAACTTCCTTTAGCATTGTGTATCATCTTGAATATACCTCTAAGGCAGGTGCCATTTTTTGCCTTTCTTTTGAACCCTAATATATAATTCCTAGTGCAAAGTAAATGTTTATTGACTGAGGAATTGGTTTTGATATTTGTATTTCACCAACTTTCCCATGATGATCTAGCCACAAGCATATTGACCTGATAATAGTACATCAGACACATGAAAGGTGTAGCTACTAGCTACTCTTCCTTCTTTTTAAATCACTATGTCTTGCTGCAGAGTTTCTCAGTAAGATACACCAAATGGAGTGCTAGGGGTGTATATATTTCCATGGAGTATGGACTCAGAAATACTGTTTTTCTCATACATCTGACCCTCAAAGGTAAATAGTATAGCTTTTGAGAAAGCAGACACTTGGGAAAATTGGCCACTGATGAAATGAATACCTGCAGAATCATCTGCCAGCTGTTTGCCTGAAGTTTTTGGCTGAGACATTTCCCTTATCTGAATACTCACAGTGTCTAATAGAGCCAGCCTGTAATAGTTCACTTTGACAGTAAATACCTGCCAAATACTCATTCTAGTTCAAAATGAAAAATGCCTTAACTTTGAGCCTTCAGGCAAAGGAAACAAATTAGTTTCTAATGTTGTAAATTTCACAATATAAAATTCCACATACAATAATTTTTCATTTATCTAGTTTCATTAGAGAATCCTGTTCTGATAGTTCATTCTAGTCTGGAGAGGACCCAAGGTTCTCAAAAATTTTGTATTAGAACAGAACTGGTCAGTCTTACAATGTTGTAGAGTTTTATATTGTTAGTTGTGTTTCTAGTGAGGGAATCATTGTATGTATCTTTGCTATCCAAGGACCAGCTTTATGTAAGTTTTGAAGGGTTCATCACCCAGAAAGTTTCTAGTTTTCAGGAGATGGTTGGAATGGTTTTTGCTTGAGACAGCAATTCATGAAAACCATATATGAATCTTGAAGTTTTGGTATGTATCAAAAGAGATACTTGCACCACCTAGCTACCCCACTATTTTTGAATATGGGGCAACCTTTTCCCTATCTCCAGTCTTAAGGCACTCCCCCATAGAGTTTATTAGTACACTAAATGGCATGGCTTTCTGTGCTTTATAAGATGAATGAGTAAATGCATGCATGGATGTATGCAATTACAACAAAACATTTATTAGGCACTTGCTATTTGCCAGACCCCAAAATAAGTCCTGGGGTGATAAATACAAATAAGCAAGCTAGACACTGATCTCAAGGACCTTATATTCTAATGTAGGAAGACAGTATATATGAAAGAAGAATGGGCAAGGAATACTTTTTTTTTAGAAATGGAATTCATAGATGGAGTTGTAAGGTAGGGGTGGTGAAGAGGGCAGAAATAAGGGTATGAATGGGGAGGTATGCTATAGAGATGGGCAAAAAAGTGGCATGGCAGATGAGACTGGGCAAGATTATATATAAATATTCAGGGCGGCTAGGTGGCATAGTGGATAAAGCACCGGCCTTTGGAGTCAGGAGTACCTGGGTTCAAATCCGGTCTCAGACACTTAATAATTACCTAGCTGTGTGGCCTTGGTCAAGCCACTTAACCCCATTTGCCTTGCAAAAAAATTATATATAAATATTCAACTATAAATAATCAGAACCAAATCATGAGGATAAGAGTAGGTGAAAACTGAAGAACAGGTGGTAGTTTTTGTTTCCTCCTTCCTGACAGACCTATCCTTATTGTAGTTAATGTAGTTGCCTTTAATATGATTGCCTTTTTAATTTACTGGTTTTAATCTGCTTTGGACTGAGAGGTTAGTTTACCAAACTTATTAGAAATGTGTGTAAAATGAAAATAAATTAGTTCTAAGTAAGAACTAAAGGTGATCTATAGAAAAGTATCTATGCTTTCCATGATGGGTTTTGTCAGTATCTTTTGACTTCTTAAAGATTTACTTCCTGGCTAGCAGTTAGCTGATTCTTTGTTTGCCAAATAAATGTGTTACTCAACTGGATTTCCCTATAGCAAGGTCCAGCTATACTGTCACTTATATTCTAATGCCCCAAAGGAATTATTAAAGATTCTAAGCTTGTTTAATAGAATCCCTGAGATGGTATGAACACAACTCATTGTGACTGAGTTTTCAGCCAATTTCTTAGACCACTGAGTACCACTGATTCTGAGATTTGCAGAAGATTGGATTATAAAAGAAGATGTTGATTTGAGAGTGGTTAATGATTCAAGTTTTCAATCAGCATTTTTTTTCAATTCATTACATACTGGCTTTCTGAGCAAACCAGAGAGTATGCAAATCATCTCCCCCTTTATTCCTCTAATCGTGTCCTTCCTACCCATCCCTTGCTCGGCTCATAATAAAACAAAACTGGTATGTACTTGTGAATTTCAAATGAATTTACAGTGGCAGAATTCCAATACCCATCTGAAGGAGGGTATCCACAATGCTGGCATTACCAAGCTTATCAAATTAGGTTGATCATTATGGTGCTTCCTAAGCACAACTGACCTGATGGGAGAGTAAGCAGAGACGGAAAACTCTGACTGTGAATGAGAGAGAGACACTTACGGGAAAGAGGGTTAATGCTGCATCTCCAAGTCAGAATCTTACCGATCACAGAGTCATTTCCCCCCTGAGGATCAGGGGATGAAAATAACTTGGCTTTGAAATAAGCACAGCCCGTTCAGGAGAGCGGAAGCCAGTTATGTGCATGGAGGATAAAGAAATAGGTCCCCGCTGTGTAAAATTGTGTGTTATTGAATGGATTAAATTGTCATTCAGAAAAGATGATTTTAAGAAATAAAGCTGGGAAAGAAAAAGTAGGAATTCAGGAAAGAAAATGTATTCAAGTGTTGCCACTACTATTACAGCTGGAAGAAGTGGTATTGTTTTTAATAATGGCTTCTATTTGCATAGGTTTTGCATATTATCAAGCATTCTTACAAACACAGCCTCTTTGGAGCTTCATAATAATCCCATGAGGTCGGTAGGGGAGGAATTATTAGCCTCATTTTATAAGAAAAAGACTCAAAGTGGGAGTGAGCTGCATTCATTCAACCCACTTATTAATCTTGTATTGTTTACAGTAGCACTGAGAGAGATACAAAAATTAACTGAAAATTAGACCCTGCCTTCATGGAGCTTACAATGTAGTAGAGTATAAGATACCAACCGAGACATACTCAAAAGCCACAATATATAATATTACATGATATTAAGTATATTAGAAAGGGGCAGAAAAGGGTGCAGCTCACACTTATTTAATTAAGCTCACTTCAATAAACATTTATTTGGCATTGGATAAGACATTATGGTAGGTTCTTGAAATACAAAGATTAAAAAAATTAAATAATCCCTGACTTCAAGGAACATGTATCTACCAGGGTGGAGGGAGGGATATGATGCACTTGTGTCCAAGGACATGCAAAGCATAGGCATAAAGGAATACAAGTTATTTCCAGAAGGAGAGACATGCTCTTAGCTGTACATGTATTCAGAAATGTGTTTGTATGTGTGCATGTGGGTATTGTGTAAATGTCTCATGCATTGTGTATATAGGTGCATGTGTTTGTTGTGTGTCTATTATGTATGAGTGTATCTATGTGTGGGCGTATATATATTATGCAAGTTTATATTGTGTAGTTTTTTAAAATGTGCTTAAAATCACAAAGAAACAAAATCAGAACTCAAACCCATGATTCTTGGTTTTTCCTATCTGGTTGCTGTCCTTCATTCTCAAAGAGAACCAAAATGGCATCAATATGTTAGAATCGGGGCAGCTAGGTGGTGTAATGGATACTGGAGCACCTGGGTTCAAATACGGTCTCAGACACTTAATAATTACCTAGCTGTGTGGCTTTGGGCAAGCCACTTAACCCCATTTGCCTTGCAAAAACCTAAAAAAATATGTTAGAATCAAGTTACAGTGTGTCTGGTAATAGCTGATCAAACCAATATGAGCTCAGTATGCTCTACCAAAGATTGGGCACAGTTTATGTGTATACCTAGGGTAAATTCTCAAAATTTGCTCATCATATATTATCTTAAGGAAACCTCCCATTCCTCTTCTTCCTTCATCATTCCATATCCATTTACTTGAAGTTCTACCTTAAGCAAAGTTGTTCAATAAGGTTATTTTGACTTAGAACCTCCAACTTCCTTTCTTAGTTTTCCTGCCCCCAATTTCATCTCCATTCCTCCTCCTCTGCTCTAGATGACTAGGACTTCCATGATCTACTCTGATCAAAAGCTGATCTGAGACATAACTTAATTTCAGACATTTTCTTATTAATTTAGAGATTCTTTTTTTTTTGCAAGGCAATGGGGTTAAGTGGCTTGCCCAAGGCCACACAGTTAGGTAATTATTAAGTGTCTGAGTCCGGATTTGAACTCAGGTACTCCTGATTCCAGGGCCGGTGCTCTATCCACTGCACCACCTAGCTGCCCCTAATTTAGTGATTCTTAACCCAAAGTCCACATATCCCTGGTGGGAAGAAGGATTTCAGGAGATCTGTGAACTCAGAAGGGGGAAAAAACTTTCATCTTTATTTTCACTATGAAATTTAATAATTCCTTCAATTTTTTTATAAAACATTATCCCAGGGTGTTCATAGACCTCTTCACTAGAGAGTCAAAGGAGGCCATCAATAAAAGGTAAAGAATTCTGACTTAGTGTGAATTTATAGCACAATATAACCTCTTCCTAAGGTATTTGCATGATTCTTAAATTTGCAGGTGACCTCAAAGGTCAGCTAGTGTAATTCTTGTCTGAAGCTTAGATCTTCTCTATGACATGTCCCTAAGATGGGAATCTTCCAACTTCAACTTGGAAATCTCCAGAGACAGAAAACTTAGCATCTTTACTATACTACCCTCCCCAAGGGTACACATTTCATTTTTATACGTTCTTATTGATGTATTGAACCAAAATCTATCCCACAACAACATCCAAATACTGCCTTTCACTTTACTTTTTCAGGTCAAATAATGTCTAATTCTCCACTTCCACACTTAAGGCCTTCATTTATTAGAAGACAGTTATCATGTCCTGCCAAGTCTTCTCTTAACCTGACTAAATAATCCCAATCCCTCAAATGTTCTATCTCTAACATGTCAAATCCTTTTAATCTGTAGTCAAAAGAAAAAAATAAGATCTTTGCATCAAATTTCTCAAACAAGGCTTTTGTATCCAAGATATAGAGACCACAAACATATATATATGTACATAGGAGATGTTATATAAACATTAGCTATTGTTATGGTTACATAGAGAAATCAATATAAATGACCAAAAATCATTCCTTTGAAGAGTAAGTCATTCCTTATTTGAATAAGTAGTCAAAGAATATGAATAGTTCTCAAGAATTGTAGACAACATATGAAAAAATACTCCCAAACACAAATAAAAAGAGAAATACTAATCAAAATAGCCCTGAGGTTGCCCCTCATACATAGCAAATTGGTGATGAAATGAGATGGGAATAGGCAGTATTGAAGGGGTTACAGAAAATTAGACATACTAGTGTGTTGTTGGAAGTACTACGAAGCAGGACAACTATTTTGGAAAGCAATTTGAAGTTATATTGATATAGTGATTAAAATGCCCATATTCTCTGATTGAGAGATTCCACTTCTAAGTATATTTCCCAAGGAGTATATGCCCAGTAATTGATAATAAGAAAGTTCCCACATGAAATGAAATAAATGAATATTGAGAGAGAGGGGGAGGGAGGGAGGGAGGGAGAGAGAGAGAAAGAGAATTATTGTTCAGTTTTGAGATTTTCTTGGCAAAGATCCTAGAGTGATTTGCCATTTCTTTTTATAGTTCATTTTTTGCAGATGAAGATACAGAGGCAGACAGAATTAATTGACATGGTCACATAGCTACTAAATATCTGGGATCAAATTTGAACTCATGAAAAACTCTACTACATATATATAGAGAGAGATAGAGATAGAGAGAGAGAGAGAGAGAGAGAGAGATAAACACTAGAATTGAATTGAAAACAAAGTAGATATCCACAAATTGAGTAATTGATAAACAAATTATGGATTATGGATAAATAAATTCATATCATGAATGTTATGGAATATTACTGAGTTGTAAGAAAAGAGAATTTATGATGAATAAAGGAAAAGTCCAAACTTACATGAAATGATCCAGAGAAATAAGCAAAGTCAAAAATATAAATTAATCCTATATATATATATGAGATGGAAGGAAAAAACCAACCACAAAGCAAGTGAAACTGAATATTAAAATATTATGAAGAACAAACATGGTCCTAAGGAACTATGAAAAGATTCCTCTTCTTACTCTTTTTCAATAATAAGAAGCCTACAAGTTTGAAACACTGTATATAATTCATATTTTTTTCAGTATATCAACAATTTTATTTATTTTTTCTCTTCTTCCTCTTTTTTCTTTTTTATATGAAATGACACTCTGGGAGTGAAAGAGGTTAGAGACACAGGGGAAATTTTAGGTTATAAAAAATTAGAAGATATTGATTAATCTTATTTTTGTTACCCCTAATAGCACTGTACTCTATAGTTAATGAGTTCCTCACCCCTGTAATTCTTCAAGAGGTGACTAGATTTCCCATCAATACTCTAGAGGATATTTGAACTAGATAATCTATGAGACTTCTAGATTCTAGATGAAAATCAATTAAAGAATTTACACAAAAGCATAAATTCTCATGGAAGGCTAGGTGGCACAGTGGATAGAGTTTCAGATCAGAAGTCAGAAAGACTACTTGAGTTTAAATTTCTTCTCTGATACAAGTGATCCTGGGCAAGTCACTTAACCCTGTTTACCTCAGTTTCCTCATCAATTAAATGAACTGGAGAAAGAAATGGCAAACACTTCAGTATCTTTGCAAGAAAATCTCAATGAGGTCACAAAGAGTAAGATAAAACTAAAAAATGACTAATAACAACACAAATTCTCACACTAAGGTAAAAATTACTAACTCAAATTCTGTTCAATGTGAACAGATTTTGGTGGACAGACTGGCATAAGGGCCTGTATTTCTAATGTAAAATCAAAAGTGTTATCTCCCATTCTAGAAATGTCCATTATAGTTAGGGAGAAAGGAAAAGGTAAGGCAGGAGGAGCGGGGTGAAAGGGAAGGGGGAGGTCCAAAATCTTTCCATATTCCTTGAAATCCCAGTACAGATTCAATCTCCTATTCCCTAGCAGCACAATGTGGTCCATAGTTTGCTTCAGACATTAGCTATGATGCTCTGAGTCACTTAACTTTGCTGAGACTCGGTATTCTTATCTGAAAATAGGCATAATAAAACAAAAACCTCCTGGTATCATTGAGAGGATCAAAAGAGAAAATATAGGTAAAATAATCTGCAAACCCTCCAGCACTATGCAAATGTCAGCTATTATTAGAGATTGAGATGGAACCTTACAGTAAATCTAGTTCAACTCTTTTTTTACAGATGAGGAAACTGAGATATTGAGAGATTAAATAAGTTACCCAAAGTGACACCTTAGGCAAACTTTCCCCTTAAGCAATAAAGTGGGGGGGGGAGATTTGAAGCTAGGTCCCCTTACTGTAAATTCAGCAGTTTCCAATGCACCCTCTTGCCTCCACTATACTTAAGGCTTCTTTTTCTCAGAGCACTGGTTGGAAGTCTGAGTGTGAAGTGCATTCAAGCAGCTATTGGAGGGCATGCAAATAAAACCTTCACTGAGGTAAACAGTTGTTCAATTTTACAGCCTATTTACACTTAACTTTTATGTGCTGTTATGATATATGGTGCTTACAGGTTGGGAAGTCCTCGAATGCTATTATGTATGTCATCTTTTAAGTGACTGGTTGATAAATAGTCTTATACTCACTGGCTTTCATGGCCCAGGAAAGTCTTTAAACTAGAGAGGTGTCCCTAACTACCCATTAGTGATCATGGTAATTCTTCCAAACATGATGTTAGCCAGTTATCCATCAGACTTAATTGCATTTTGCATGTGGTTGATAGTGCATTCAGAAGAAAGTCATATGCAATACTGAATGAGTCTAAGACTGTCAAACTAAATGACTTTTATACCTGTTGGTCTGTCATTCCATGACAAAGTTGAATGTTTACTATTACCTCACTAAGTAAGTCAGGAAAGCTGAGTTGTGAGGCCAGAAAGGTAGCAACTGTAGTAGAATGCCTAAAGTAGGAACCAGTCTCCCTCCCACTAGGAAGTTACCTAAAACATATTTTTAAAAATTATAGAAGCAGGACATCTAGGAGAAGATAGATGGATAGATTAGATAGATAGATATAGATAGATGGATAGATAGATAGATAGATAGATATGGTAGGTATGTAGTAGATAGATGATAGATAGATAGATGATGGATGGATGGTAGATAGAAAAAGAAAGAATGAAAGACAGAAATGATAGGATGATAGATGACAGAAAGTAGATAGGTAGGTAGAGAGAGAGAGAGAGAAAGAGAGATAGGTAGATAGATAGATAGATGGATAGTTAGATATACACATCTATTTATATGCCCAAGAAAATGTTGACTATATAGATATATAAAGATATATACATAAAAATCTTTGTGCATGTATGTGTATATTCAATGAAATATTGGGTGTATATATATATATGATTTTACATACATACAGATTATATATATATATATATATGTGTGTGTGTGTGTGTGTGTGTGTGTATGTGTCTAGATGCAGACTATGCATAATCAACCTCATAAATATTCTTGAGAGGAAAACAAGAAAGAACCAGGTATAAATATGTTACTCATTCCTAGGGGACTTCAAATGCAAGAACTAAATGACCTTGGACAAGCTTCTTAAGTTCTCTGAACCTCCATATCCTCCTTGGGCAAATGAAAGGGTTGGATTAGATGCCTTCTTTTCCATCTCTAAGTCTTTGACCCTATTGCCCTTAAATAGTGTATTATCCTTAAGAAAATTTTGTGTACTGAGCCAATGCTGTCTAAGATCTTGGGACCACACAATTCAAGGATCTGGATAGTGAAGTCTCCTTAAGCCATGCTATGTCTTTGACAACACCTTCCAAGCCTTCTCTGTTCTCTCAGGTTTGCATGAGGATAGGACTCTCAATTGCCTATTGCAAAGACCTTCTTATAAATACTAAGAAATATTCAGAGATTAGTGTAATGAATATAGTTAACTAACTTAGCTAAATGACCAAACTTGTGATGCCCAACTCTTATTATTTCTATAGAGAAATGAATGATTTCCACATGAGGCAGCAATGCATTATAGTCGATAAAGTATTCATGAATATTCAAGAATTACAATTCCTATAGAGGTCCCCTTCTGCTGACCTTGGCAAGTCATCAGTCCACAAGTTTGATCCTTATTGCCCTTCAGAACTGATAAACTCAATCCACCAGAAGCAAGGGCTATAGGCTTGTTCATCACACCTGGCTCATTACATGTTCCTAATTGAATACATCCAGACCCTCAGTGATCACCATTTCCCCTTGCAAAAGCTCACAATTCAGTTCAACTTAATTAATATTTACTCATCTCCTACAGAGTGCAAAATACTATATTAGGTACCAGGAGAATTGCAAAGGTCTCTATTCTCATGAAGTCTACACATTAGGACTGAGAAAGAAATGAGTACTACTGGCCAGAGGAAGCAGGAAAGACATTGGAGGAAACATAATGCTGAGGTTGGATTTTCAAGTATGAGTAGGGAGATAGATAGGGAAGAGGTTCAAGACATATGGAATAATAAGCAAAGGCCGGACACACCATCTATTTAATAACTATCTACTGTAAATTGAGCACTGAGTATGGAGTCAAGAAGACCTGAATTCAAATCTATCCTTAGACCTTTACTATGTGACTCTAAGACAAGTCAATTAACTCTTTTGGCCTCTGTTTCCTCATCTGTAAAATGACCTAGAAAGGGAAATGACAAGGCACTCCAGCATCTCTACCAAGAAAATCTCAAATGAGGTCATGAAGAGTCAGGCACAACTGAAAGATGACTAACCATTAATAATAACAAATATCCATTCTAGAATTTTCTAGATAATACCTCCTCTTTTATATGCATTCACAAAAACTCCCATCCACCCCTGCAGACATAATCTTCACCTTACAAGGAGCAACTACAACAGAATGCATATCCTAGGCGTCTCAGGTTTTTGCATGCATAACTATAAACTCTTAGAAGAGCCCCCCCTGTAACTACATTATAGTGAACATGTGTAACACTAAATTCAACAAATGCTTACTATTTAAGCATTTGGTTTTTCAGATTGGCAAAGCAAGAACAGAAGGGAGCCTCTATTTTTGTTTTTTTTTTTCAAGTGTTATAATGCACCATAAAAGGTTTCCTACAATGAATGGGAAGTTGAGTTCAATGACCTCTAATGTCCTTTCTAACTAAGAACTATGAATTCTGTAATTACTCAAGTCCTCAAATGCAGCTGTTAATATTTCTGAGATAGTGTCAGTTAATTCCTTAAGTCCTTCAGGGGAATCAGACCCATTAGATTCAAAGCCTAGGGGAATGAAGGAATCTCTAAACTAGTAAATCTTTTTTTTAAAATAGATTTTATTGATGTCTTTTGTTTTTGCATCACCGAGATTTCCCCTTCACCCCTCCTCTCCATCTTCCCAGATGGTCATTGCTTATAACAAAGACCTTTTTTTTAATAAAAGAAAAATCGACACATTGAAAACATAAAAAGAATAATATGAAAAATTCATATTAACTTCTATAAAACAAGAGGGAAAAGTTCTTTTCCATATTTCTTTTCTGGCACCAAGGTTGCTATTTATAATTTTGCAATATTCATATTGCAATTCAAATTTGCAATATTCATATACATTATTAAAATATACCCTCCTATTAATGTATATGTAACTGTTCATAATACATATACATTATACATGTATACATATATCTGCAAATATGTATATACATTTCATGTATATGTTTGTGTATTTGTAATTTAACTTATTTGTAAGTTGTCCCAATTTGTAAGACAGTGAAGATGGAGAAAAAACACTCCAAACTAAAAGGGTGGCTTTACAAAAGAGGAATGATGAAGAGAATTTATACACTACAGTTACAACCATGATTCCACAGAAGAAATGAGGAAAGATATCTCCTAACTTTCACTTGAGAGGAGGGAGACTATGGAAGTGGAAGGCTGGTTACATTGTTAGACACAGTCAAAGTATGAGTTCTGTTTGTTTAGGCTGCTATTTTTTCTTTTTTTATTAAAGATTTTATTTGAGTTTTATAATTTTTCCCCTAATCTTACTTCCCTTCCCCCACCCCACCCCCACAGAAGGCAATTTGTCAGTCTTTACATTGTTTCCTTGGTAAACATTGATTCGATTTGAGTGTGATGAGAGAGAAATGATATCCTTAGGGAAGAAACATAAAGTATAAGAGATAGCAAGATCAGACAATAAGATATCAGGGTTTTTTCCCCTAAATTTAAGGTAATAGTCCTTGGTCTTTGTTCAAACTCCGCAGTTCTTTCTCTGGATACAGATGGTATTCTCCATTGCAGACAGCCCCAATTGTTGCTGATTTTTGCACTGATGGAATGAGCAAGTCCATCAAAGTTGATCATTGCCCCCATGTTGCTGTTAGAGTATACAGTGTTTTTCTGGTTCTGCTCATCTCACTCAGCATCAGTTCATGCAGGCTTCCCTGAATTCCCATCCCTCCTGGTTTCTAATAGAACAATAGTGTTCCATACCTATACCACAGTTTGCTAAGCCAAGGACATTTACTTGATTTCCAATTCTTTGCATCCACAAACAGAGCTGCTATGAATATTTTTGTACACGTGATGATTTTACCCTTTTCCATCATCTCTTCAGAGTATAGACCAAGGAGTGGTATGCTGGATCAAAGGGTATGCACATTTTTTTTACAAATAATGTTTTTTATACGTTAAAAAAATTCTTGCTTAAGAGTAAACAAACCTCCCCCCAAAAGATATAGACTCGCTCGAGTGATAAAGTAATGGGGAGAGAAAAAATTACAATTAAAAAATAATAGTAATAATTGTAGGTATGGCCAGGTGGCACAATGGACAGAGCACCAGCCCTGGAGCCACAAGCACCCGAGCCCATATCCAGCCCCATACACCCAACAATCACCCAGCCATGTAACATGCAAGCCACTCCAACCCCACTGCCCTGTAAAAACCCAAAAAAAAAAAAAAAAGAAAAGAAAAAAAAAGACCCCAAATAAAATAAAATAGCAATAATAGTAGGGGTGGCTGGGTGGCGGACAGAGCATTAGAGCTTGATCCAGGAGCCCGGGGTCCCAATCCGGCCTCAGACACCCAATGATCACCCTGCTATGCGGCCCCAGGAAGGCCACCCAGCCCCATTTGCTCTGCACCCCCCCCAAAATAATGATAATAACAATAAATGTGCTTCAGTCTTTGTTCCAACACCAACAACTCTGTCACTGGTGGATCACATTCTTTATGATAAGTCCATGGCAAAAGTTACTTCCAGATTTTTCCACTGTTGCCATTGCTGATCACAACTCCCTCCTTTCGTATTTCTCCACTACCATGTACTATATTTTCTCTCTCTCTCCTTTCACTCTGACTCTGCTGTAGGGTAGCTGAGTGGCACAGAAGACAGATCCCTGGTCCTGGGGCCAAGAGGCCCTGAGCCCCCCTACCACCCCTTAGGCCCAGCATCCACCTGGCCCTATGGTCCGGGACAGGCCTTCCAATCCTAGCCCCTTGCAAGAAGTAAGAAAGAAAATGTGTTATATCTGACCACTCTCCCCCCATGGTCCATCCTCTCCTCCTTTATTCACATCCCCACCCCTTCCCCCTGCTCCCCGCTCCTTCTTACTCCAGATATCTATACCCCATTAAGTATATTTGCTGTTTCCTCTCCTAGCCATCTCTGATGAGAGTGAAGATTCCCATTCCCCCTTGCCTTCCCCCTCTTCCATATCATTGCAATAGCTCATTGAAATAAAGAAAAATCTTATTATATGAAATATCTTGGCCTATTCCCCCTCTCCTTTTTCTTTCTCCCATTCCATTTCCCTTTTTTTCTTATTGACTCCATTTTTACACCATATTTTATCTTCAAATTCAGCTTTCTCCTGTGCTTCAACTATAAAAGCTCCCTCTACCTGCTCTATTAACTGAGAAGGTTCATATGAGTATTATCAATGTCAATTTTCTATGCAGGAATACATGCAGTTCATCATCATTAAGTGCCTCATATTTTCCCCCTCTCCTCCAATCTCTATGCTTCACCTGAGTCCTGTATCTGAAGATCAAACCTTCTGTTCAGTTCTGGCCATTCCAACAGGAACATTTGAAATTCCCCTGGTTCATTGAAAGTCCATCTTTTTCCCTGGAAGAGGACATTCAGCCTTGCTGGGTAGTTCATTCTTGGCTGCATTCTAAGCTCTTTTGCCTGCTGGTATATTATATTCCAAGCCCTGCAAGCTTCCAATGTAGTTGCTGCTAAGTCCTGTGAAATCCTGACTGCAGCTCCATGATATTTGAACTGTGTCCTTCTGGCTGCTTGTAATATTTTCTCTTTGACTTGGGACTTCTGAAACTTGACTATAATATTCCTGGGGGTTGGTTTTTTGGGATCTCTTTCTTGGGGGAATGGGGGAATTCTCTCCATTTCTATTTTGCCCTCTGCTTATAGTATATCAGGGCAATTTTCCTGTAGTAATTCTTTGAAAATGATGTCAAGGCTCTTTTCCTGATCATGACTTTCAGGTATTCCAATAATTTTTAAATTATCTTTCCTAAATCTGTTTTCCATATCAGTTGTTTTTTCAATGAGATGTTTCACATTTTCTTCTAATTTTTCATTTTTTTTGGTTTTGAAGTATTGAGTCCTGGTTTCTTGTAAATTCATCAATCTCCCTGAGTTCTATTCTTTGTCTGAAGGATTTGTTTTCCTCAGAAAGCTTTCTTATCTCTTTTTCCAACTGGCCAATTTTGCTTTTTAAAGCTTTCTTCTCCTCAATAACTTTTTGAACTGTTTTATCCATTTGACCTAAGCTGGTTTTTAGCATGTTATTTTCTTCAGCAATTTTTTGGGTTTCCTTAACTAGGCTGCTGACTTCATTTTCATGTTTTTCCTGCTTCTCTCTCATTTCTTTTCCAAGTTTTTCTTCTAACTCTCTCATTTGATTTTCAAAGTCTTTTTTGAGCTCTGTCATAGCCTGATCCCAATTTCTGTTTTTCTTGGAGTCTTTAGATGCAGGAGCTTGTGTTTCTTCATCTTCAGACTGAGTATATTGATCCTTCTTGGGATCATAAATGTATTTCTCAATGTTGTTCCTCTTTTTTTCTCTGCTTGCTCATTTTCCTAGCCTAAGCCTGGTTTTGGGGTGCTTCCTGAGCTTTTGGGACACTCCCACAAGGGTCTCAGTGTGTGAGGCTCTGTCCTCTCCTGGTCTGTGAATGACCATAATCATCCCTCTCTGCCATGTGGCTGAGGTGGGGGGTGGCCCTGCTGTTCTATGGGGGGGCCTAAACTGTGACCAGGATCTGAATGTGGTCAGAGCCCCAGAGTCCTGTTCCAGGGCCAGAGGACAGAGCTCAGCAGTCTCTCTCTTCACTCCCCTCCCTAGGTTCAATGGGCTCATGCCCTGGAGAATCCTGCTTACTGGCCCCACCTGCTTCTGTTCCTGGATCTGGCCATGCTGCTTGCTGTGTGCCCTGAGGGCTGGACTTCATGTGCTTGCTCTGGCAGAGGTCCCCCCCTCTGTTCCCCCAATTTGTGCCCAGTGCTCCCTGGGGTGTAGCTCAGGAAACTCCCCCTGCTGCTGTGAGCCGGGTCTCCCAGTGCCCTGGGGCTGCCTCGGGGAGGCTGAAGTTCTTTGGCTCTGGCTGGCCACCCCTCCAATCCTGGGGAGCAGAGCCTTTCTGCTCTTTTCCAGGTAACCTTGAGTAGGAGAACTGCTTCACTGGGTCCCTCTGTGGGTTCTGTCTCTCGAAAATTTAGTTAAAGTCCTTAGTTTCAAAGATTTATGAGAGAGTGCCTAAGACAAGATCTGTTCTAGTCACCATCTTGGCTCTGCCCCCTCTATTTTTTCTTTTTTTACAAGGGCAAATGTACTAGAAGGACTGTGATAAAAAAAAAAAGCATGAAAAGCATCAATAAAATTTTTTTGAAAATAAAATAGAAAAAGGTAGTTTGGTTTGGAGTTGGAACTGGAGAGTGATTGAAATGCTGCAACCTATCTTTCATGTATCCTATGCTTCCTCATTTTGCCATAATTTTGTTCATCTGATTAAATTGTTTAGTCATGATTTGAAGTCTGAATGAGCATTAGCATACTGTGTGTCACAGGGATAGGGAACAGTCACTGAGACAGAAGTGAGACAAGTCAATGAATAATAATAGATGATTGAGTATACCATGGGAACAATGTAAAGACTAACAGACTGCCTTCTGTGGGGGATAGGGGGAGGGAAGCAAGATTGGGGGAAAATTGTAAAATTCAAAATAAATAAACAAATTATTTTTAAAAATAATAGGTGATTGAAAAAACTTCTGCATACAGCCCAGGAAGCAGTTGATGGAGTACTAGGTAATGAACTCTTTAAGTCTCTTTTACCTGCTCCCTATTTCAGGAGAAACAGAGGCCAATGGTCCTGGCTATCAACAGAACCAACTTGTGACTCTTCTTTGACATATCTCATATTCACACTACACTCCAGACTCCAGTAGACTGTACATTGCTTAATGAAAGGAACTGCTTCATTCTCTTGTACACAGAGAAATTGTTTAATAAAAGTTTGTTGAACTGAATTGAAAACTGAGACCAAGAGAGATGAAGTGACTTCTTATGTGGCTGGTTTGTGACATTGTGACAGTCCTGGAAATTATAAGTTGTGGCTTCTGACTCTCAGTCCTATCTATTTATTTTTCGGTTCATGTGAATGTCATCACAGACACACACACACATACACACAAACATACTACAACTGCTCAGAAATTTCTGTCAATGGAGTAAGGGAAGAAGCAATGGATGTTACTGACACCTAAAAGGACAAAGATAAACAAAAAAATGAAAATACGTAATTATCACATCCACAATGAGAACAGTTTATTTGGAGGAAATAATAAGATGAGTAATATTAGAAAGGCAATGCCAGTGGGAGTCAAATATATCTGAAATGGATCTGTGCTCTTGTCAATCAATTTGAATGTTCCCCCCCCCAATGATATCAATTGCATCACGTAAATGTCCACCCATCCTATGGTACTCTTGCTGTTTTTGTCCCATGATTTTCCCACTGGGTGTCCATCCAACAAATTAGAGATCTTTTCTCCTTTCTCCTGATATCATGAGGATACGCAGACTGTCCACTTTTCATCTCTCACCCTCATCACATGACCAGAATATTTTTTTCCTATTGTGGTGCAAGTCTTGTAACCATATAATACCAGTGGAATATTGATATTTAAAATATAGATCTTTGTTCCTGGAAGAAGTTTGGGGTCATTAAGGAGCCCTGCAATTTCCAGAAAGGAACACAGTTTTCTCTTATTCTTTTTAATTCTGAGGTCCAACTTGTTGGCCATTCATGCTTTCTCAGATAAATCAGGGATAGTTATAAATATAGATAAATATACAAAAATCCATAAATATACAGGGATCTTTCCATATGCATAGAGATGGTGACAGATAAGCTCTAGAAAGGGTTTATCCAAGTAGTGATCTGAATAGTAGAGATTCTTCATCTATTTGATCTTTCCTGTGTGATAAAAGGACAAAGGAGAGAGTTCCCACCCATGTCTTATTTCACACAGTGATGCTGGTAACATCTCTGAGCCAGAGGATATTCTGAGTTTTTTAGAAGTTGGTAAATGGGGCGGCTAGGTGGCACAGTGGATAAAGCACTGGCCCTGGAGTCAGGAGTACCTGGGTTCAAATCCGGTCTCAGACACTTAATAATTACCTAGCTGTGTGGCCTTGGGCAAGCCACTTAACCCCATTTGCCTTGTAAAAAAAAGAAAAAAGGAAAAAGGAAAAAAGAAGTTGGTAAATGAAGAGGAACAAGAGATGCAGTCACCCCACTGACAACCCCAGAACAAGTATATCAGATACACTTGGCTAAGCCCTACTATTCGATTTAGACTCCAAGTCCCAATCAAGTCATTATCTAGGTGTCATGAAAAGGATAATCAGAAAGCAAGTTTAATAATTTGGCCCAATCTAAGGACTAAGTGGTGATCCAATAGAGTCCAGAAGGCAAAAAGAGCTCACAATCACACTACAGCAAGAATAATTAGCAGTAATCAAATCTGTTCCTCTTACATCCTCCAGGAGAATCTCTTAGAGGGCTAGGTATCTCAGGGCAAGTCACTTAAATTCTCAGTGTTACTAGTGATGCTACTTGAGTGAGTTTTAACATACAAACCAAATGTTCTATTGCTGTTGTTTTCAGTCTTATATGAGTCTTTGTCACCCAATTTGTGGTTTTTCTTGGCAAAGATACTAGATTGGTTTGCCATTTCCTTCTCTGATACATTTTACAGATGAGAAAACTGAGAAAAACAGGGTTAAGGAACTTGCCTAGGATCACACAGCTAAAAAGTATCTGGGGCTGGATTTGAACTCAAGTCCTTCTGACTTCAGGTCCCCTACTCTGCCTAGCTACCCCTATTCTTTGGTAGAATTTGATGAATATTGCTGATAGATTAGAAGTTTTGTCATTTCCATTTAGGAGGTAGACCTTGTTTCTACTAGGTAGATGCTATAAATTCAAGCAGGAAAATGGATCGGTCGGTGGGATCATGGATCAGATTTTAGAATTTCCATTTTTGTCCCAGTGATTTCTTTAGAGTAGAAAACTTTGTAATTTGGAAACTCCCTCTGTAATTATAAATTATCTACTCCATTGTTCATTAGAAATCAACATATGAAAAAGAAGAGGGAAATCAAATCCCTAGTGGGCATAGAGAGATGAAAGGAGATGACACACACATTTTGAATTAAAAAGTCCAAAACATTTTGGACTATCTTCAGTGTCCTTTCTGTTCCCTGGATGAGTCAACTTCAGTGTCTTCATCAAGAGCCCCTAAGGACAAGCAGATTCACCATGTTCACATCTTGAGCACCTTCCAAATGGGAAAAAAAGACTTTCCAATAGAGGCCACATGTGTTTCTGAGTTTGTGCCCACTTTCTCCTAGACCCTAGAAGTACTTTGGAGGAGCATATTACAGACTTTTGGAGACTTTTTATACCAACTGCCATTACTATATCATTACTATATCACCTTGACCAATTTTCATTGCGTTAACTACTTAAATATGGCCTATTAAATGAATAATAATCAACAATAAATCAATGTCAATAAATGAAATATACTGGTGGAGATTCAAAGTCAATAGAATTGTAGAAACAACCCCAACTCCTCAGGTGTTCCCTGAAAGCCCTGAGGATGAGATGAAGCTGAACTACAGAAACCCAATTGATAGAAAGAGCAGAAGCTGGGATAAAGATCCTCAGAGAACCTTGGGCTACACAAGGAAATTTTGTACCTTCCTTCAGCAATCTGAAAGATTCAGATTGACTCAAAGAGATATCTGGGGTAGTAAAATGAAAACTTATCTAAAGTCATTCAGGTGAAAATTGCTCCCTTTTAGCCTTATTTGTTAGCCTATTAGCCTTAACTAATACTTAATAATCATAATTACAATGTTGATGACTATCATGATCAAGATGATGATTTTAGGAAAAAGCCTGGAAAATACAGAGATAGAAGAGACCTTAAAATACATTCAGCCTCATATCCTTAGTTTATGGTTAGGGAAAATTCCATGGCAAATAAGTCCCAGAACCCAGATTAAAAATTAGATCTTTTCACTACAACTCTAGTGCAATCTCCAATTCATCACCTTCTCCATTTTATTCCCTTCAGTATAGCAAAGCATTTCCCACTACATATAGAGAATAGCTATGGGGTGTTCTATAGAATAACACTTCCCACAAACTGTCAGAATTTGGGTTTATTTTCACATGCTGTTTAAGAACAGGACTTTGAGAACAAAATCAGCAAGGAAGTTCTCAACATGAGCGCAAAAACAATCAACAGCCCTGCCCGCCAGCCCATTTCAGTCTCCATGGGGTCTCCCTGCTCCTGTTTCTGCAGGAGGGTCCAGTCCATCAATCTCCATGGATTGGGTCCATCTCCCTGCTCTGGCGGGATTCCCAAGCTCCCATGTAGTCCTGGAAATCTCACCTTGCTTTGGAGCCAGTATGTCCCTTCCAGAAAATTCAGATAAACCTTGCTCCACCTCCCCCTGTAGCCTGGCACACCAAAGGCCGCTTCCGGAGGGGCTCCCGGGTATGTCACTAATCCCTTTCTCTGCTTCCATGTCACATTTAATTACTTACTCAATACAGAATTATCTATACCAGGGCTCTAAACTAATGAGATGCTGCACGGCCTTCAATTTGGGGGATTACAGACAGAGGTGTACATCAAGGTCAGATCTGATCACTCTGAAACACAGATTAATGTGGACTAGTCTCATCCTTAACCTGAAAGCCTTTATTTCTTGTTTCTGAAAGGGAAAAATTATGACTGGGGGTAGAGCAAAGCAAGGGATGGTGTGGTGCTGTTTGTTCTAACTATATGGGAAGCCTTTGGAATCAAGATCTAAAACCTCAAAAAAATGTTTTTAAAGATCTAAATTCTTAGAGTCACGTTGAAGGTAATTCTCTTTTTCTAATCTTTCTCAAGGGGGTCTCTTGACCTGGGCATAAAGAAATGAGAAACAAAAAAATGCCCTCCTGGTGATGTTTAGGAAAGCAGTGTCTCCCAAAAACATTTGGTCGCAGAATGTTTGGGGGCTAGAAATCTATTGCTTAACCATAAAAGTTAGTCTGAAGCATCCAGGGAGAAGGGAAGGTCATGGGATGGAAAGAGGTATCTATTTTCACACCCAAGATACCTGTTATATTTGTTATACAAGTAACATGGTGCTGTCACACAGTAAATGCTTAATAAATCAAATGATATAATACTTGTAAAATTCTTAGCTGAGTGTTGGGCTAATAGGTTCTTCATGAATTCATGTTCCTTTCCCCAAATGCTTGTTGATTGACTGACTGATGTATGGAATCTGTCTTGAACATTTAAGGGGAATGAATCACTGTTGTGACTGGGAATGCTCATATCCAGGACATGAAGGACAAAATGTTTTGTCAATTTAGCTAAGAGGGAGAAAATTGAGGCAAAGATCAGGATACCTCGAGACTCTTGCTGATGCTAGGGCCCAGATTGTTGAGGTACAGGGAGGGCCAAGGTAGGATGAAGAGGTTCCCTGCTAATTATTCTAACTAGGCTCTAAATTCAGTTGTCATTACAATGCTAAAGGATTATCAATACTGACAGAGGTTTCCCTCTTATATGCCCCCCCCCACTACTCATATCTCCTGGGTTATGTCATGAATGGAACAAACTAATATGAATGCTTATTAGGAAAGATTTCTGGTAGGACATTAAGTCATCAAGATACTGTATTCATATGTAAAAGAGTTTGGTATCAATCAGGAGAATCAGAAATTACCTCCATGACAAATTGATCCCAGAAGTTATCTACAATATTTCACAACCCAAACAATTCAATTGATTGAATAAATGAATAAAAAAATGATTAAGAGTTTATTATGTTTTTAAAAAGTTGACTATATTCCAAGGCCTATTATTCTGAATATTTGAATAAATATCTCTGATATCAAACCAAAATATACATTCCTTCCAGTTATCTCCCAAGTTACTTTGTCTAAAGAAACCCACTTATTTATTACAAAAGCAGTTTAGGGGTTAAAAAAAAAACTTGAAACAAAATTTCCCAAATTGTAGTATAGGAATAAGATGCAATGTCATTATAGAGCAAGAAATAAGAAACATAAGGAATCAAGAGAAAATGAGGAGAGCTGCGTAAATCATAGTAGAATGGGGAAAGTGTTGATTTTGGAGTCAGTACATGGGTTCAAATCTTGACCTCACCATTTATTCTCTCTATTTTCTTAGGCAAACTGCTCAACCTCTCAGAACCTCATTTTCCTCATCTATGAAATCAACGTGTGGGACTAGATGGTGTTATAAGAGATCCCTTTCAGTTCTAAATCTATAATCCAACTGAAATTGTTATAAATTTTTTTTGGTTTTATTGATAACTCTTTTATTGACTTTTTGTCCTCTATAAATTTCTCTTTTTTTTTTTTTTTGTTTTTTGCAAGGCAATGGAGTTAAGTTTCTTGCCCAAGATCACACAACTAGGAAATTATTAAGTATCTGAGGTACGATTTGAACTCAAGTCCATGTGACTACAGGGCCGATGCTCTATTCACTGCACCACCTATTTTAAAATAAGGCCAAACAATATATTTAGCAATAATATAGACAAAAATAGTTCTAAAAGGCAGCTGAACACAGATTGATTGCTAAGACCAATGTTAGTACAATTCATTTCTATCAACTAATGAAAGAACAATTAATTTCAATATTTCATAAGCTTTTTAAAAAAGCAGGAAAAGAAGAAGCTCTACCAATTTGATACCTAAGATACCTATCCAGGAAGAGAAAAATTGGAAATAGAAAACTATAGACCAGGATCTTTAATGAATATGAATGCAAAAATTTTGAATGAAACATTAGCAAAGAGATTTTGACAATCCATCAAAAAAGTTATACATTCTAATAAGGTAGGATTTTTATAAGGAATGCAAGATTGATTCAACTTTAGGAAAACAACAGATATAATAGAGTGCATTAATAACAAAAAAACAATCCAAATAGCTTAATTACATCAATAGATACCCAAAAAACTTTTGAAAAGATGTATCTATTGCTGTTTGAAACAACAACGATAACTAAAAATCATGGGAATAAAAGACCTTTCCATAATCTGATCAGTGGTATCTACTTAAAATCAAGAGTCAGCATTGGCATGTCATGGAGATAAACTAAAAGTCATTTCTACTAAGATTAGAAGTAGAACAAAAGTGTTCATCCCTACTTACTATTATTGAGCACATTATTACAACTGCTACATATGTTGATAAGGAAAAAGAAAACAAAAGAATAAGCATTTTCAAAGAGGAAAAATATTATTGCTTTTTTGCTAATTATATGATCTACATAAACCTAAAAAGTCAACTAAAATTAATTGAAACAATAAATTCACAAAGTAGAAAGAAAGACAATAAATCTACAAAAATCATCGCTAAAACTCAGCGGGAAATAGAATTTTCATTCAAAAGAACTACAGAATGTAAAAAATATTTTAATGTTTTAATATTTTTAATATTTAATATTTTTAAGTCCAACTACTAAAACAATCTTTAGAGAAATAAAGACCTAAATTACTGGGAAGATATTAACCGCTTATAGTTGAGGCATGACAATTATACTACCAAATGATTATTTCAAAGAGCTAGATATTTAATAAAATTCGTATCAAAGAACTAAAGATTCGAGATCCTCAAAATAAATAATAATAATTTCTAAATGAGAGGATGGAAAGCCTAGCAGTACCAGATTTGGTACAATACTATACTACACTATACCACACTACACTACACCACACCACACCACACCATACCATACCATACCATACCATACCATACCATACTACACTACACTACACTACACTACACTACACTACACCATACCATACCATACCTACACTACACTACACTACACTACACTACACCATACCACGCCATGCCACGCCACGCCACGCCACGCCACGCCACGCCACGCCACACCACACCACACCACACCACACCACACCACACCACACCACACCACACCACACCATACCATACCATACTATACTATACTATACTATACTATACTATACCATACTATACTATACTATACTATACTATAAGGCAGTGATCATCAAACTCTTAAAGAACAGAAAACTGGATTGGTGGAATGGTTTAGGTACTCAATTTAGTGTTAGATAAAGTTCAAAGGTCATCACTACTAGGTCTCATTCAACAAAATCTTCTGGGAAAAAGGTTATGAACAGACAGTTTGCAAATGAATAAATCCAAGCTATCAACAGCCATATGAAGAAATTCTCCAAATCATTAATAATTGGGAAAATTTAAGTTAGAAAAATTCTGAAGTTCCCTTTCACATGTGTCAGATTAGAAAAGATTAGTAAAAAAGAAAATGACAATTGCTACAGAACAGGCACACTGGTACATTGTTGGTGGAATTAGGTGATTTAGCAATTCTGCAAAGTAATTTGGAACTAGAATCCAAAAGTCTCTAAATCATACCTATCTCGTAATGCAACAATACTAGATTTTACCCCAAAGGGATTTTTAAAAAGGAAAAAGATACATAAATACAAAAATATATATCACAGTTTTCTTTTTAGTAGCAGTAATCTGAAAACAAAGAAGGACATATTAGTAAGGAACTATTTGAATAAATTCAGATATATGAATGTAATGGAATATTATTGCACCATTAGAAATGATAAAAGACATGATTTCAGAGAAAGCTGGTCTGAATTGTATGAACTATTTCAGGGTGAAATGTACAGAACCAGGAGAGAAATTTATATAGTATGAAGAAAAACAGCTTAAGAATTCTGATCAATGCAATGACCAATCACAGGACCAATGAGGAAGCATGTTACATACCTCCCATCAGAGTGACAGAATACAGACATTTATTGAACATGTACTTTGAAATGAGAACACAGGTCTGTGTTTTTGACCATATTTCTTTGAGGTAAAGACTAGTTGGAACCTATCAATAACTGACCTCCCCCCCAATAAAAGAATAATAATAATAGAAGAAAGATCATTGAAGTATTTTCTAATGCACAGAAGATAAAAGACGGAAACACATGCAAGCAAGCAGGTTAACTTTGAAAGTAATATGCTGAATCTATTGTATGCCTTTTTAAAGAATAAATTATAGAGATTTATGGTTTTGGTTTCATATATAATCTCTTTTTTGCTTCTACTACTTTGAATATGAAAATAATGTTTTTTCATATTTGTTCTTTAAATTCAAAAATAAAAGACTTTTTAAAAAAAAAAAAGTCTTTCTTAGTGGAAGGGAAAGAATCTTGATGTCAAAAAATAAATAAGGAAACAATTTCCTAGAGGTAACTAGACAGCATGGTGAATAGAGCACTGGTCCTAGAGACAGTTCAATACAGTCTAAGACAATTCCTAATTGTGTGTCCCAGGACAAGTCATTTAACCTCTGAATGCCTCAGTTTCTTCACCTATAAAATAGGGATAAATATAACATCTCCCAAGTCTATTGTGAGGATCAAATGAGATAATAGTTGTAAAGTGCCTAGCATAATGGATGCCATATAGCAAGTGCCTAATAAATATTTCCTTCCTTCCTTCCTTCCTTCCTTCCTTCCTTCCTTCCTTTTCCTTTCTTCCATTCTTCCATCCTTCCTTCCTTCCCTCATTCTTTTCTCCTTTTTTCTTTTTTCTTTTTCTCTTTCTTTCTTTTTCTTTCTTTCTTTCTTTCTTTCTTCCTTTCTTCCTTTCTCTTTCTTTCTTTCTTTCTTCCTTCCTTCCTTCCTTCCTTCCTTCCTTCCTTCCTTTCTTTCTTTCTTCATCCCTTCCTTCCCTTTCCTCCATTCTTTCCTTCCTTCTCATTCCTTCCTTTTCTACTTTATCCCTTCTTCCTTTCTCCTTTCCTTCTTTCTTTCCTTCCTTCTCAGAAGGGTCTAAGATCCATTTCAGCTCTATTTTTTGATCCTATAATCCTCAGTAAAAAGCAAGAGGGACTACAGGGTTGCAGATACTGTCAGTTTGGTTTAACAAATTTTCTTTGTTACTAGGAGGGGTTTCCTAAGGTGGGGGAGGGAAAGAAATCAGGAAATAACTATAAAATTAAAAAGTAATCTAGAGAACACTTTAAAACAAATTATAGGATGGTGTACTTGCTCAGAAAAAAAGAAGGGAAAATTTAAAAGAAAAATTATTAGCTGGTAGAAGTGAAAGCTAGGAGAAGGATTGCAAGGGGATATGGAAGAAGTGCATAATAATAGTCAAGACATGAGGGTTATACAATGACATTCCAGACACTTAATCATGAGCCAAACTGGGTCCAAGAAAAAGATAATTTAGAAAGACCAGGCTTCATTGTGTAATGTCCTTTGATAAGTATTTTTATTTCAGTCTTATTTCTTTGTTATTTTTAATTTTATTTTTTCAATTAATAAGCTTTTTACTTTTTCTTCCTCACTGAGAAATGGAAAAATATTGTAAAAATATATGTAGCCAAATGTAATAAATCTTTGAATTAGTCATGTCCAAAAATGTATGTGTGTACCTATAGGGTAAAAAAATTATGTCAAAAAATAAGAGACACTTTCTAAATTTTAAGTCGATCACTATTCTGTCAAGAGATGGGTAGCATGCTTCATCAACAGTCCTCTAAAAGCATGATTGCTCATTGAATTGCGCAGAGTTCTTAAGTCTATCAAAGTTGTTTGTCTTTATATGATGCTTTTTAGAATATAAATTATTCTTCTCACTTCCCTCTGCCTCATTTCTTGCATATCTTCCCAGTTTTCTTTGAATCTATTTCATAACTTCCCTTTGCACAATATTATTCTATTATATATACCCAATTCTTCTCCTGTAGTGATAAAACCTAGTAACAAGGAAGGGAAAGAAAGCACCAAGAAGGTCAGGGAATTTGGTATTTCATGCCAGGGGTCAGAGATCAAGGAAGAACATAACAGAGTAATAATAGCTCTCATTTAGATATTAATTTTAAGATTTATAAAGTTATACAAAGATCCAAGACAATTCTCAAGGTTCTAGGTTAAAAAATGTTCTCCACCTACAGAGAAAGAACCAATGGAATCTGAGAACAAATCAAAGCATATTGTTTTTTCTTATTTTATTTTTATAGGAATTTTTTCTGTATTTTCTTTTACAGCTCAACATATGGAATATGTTTTTCATGATTGTGCATGCATAAACTTTTTAAAATTTTTTACCTTCTTAATGTGGGGGAGGGGAGAGAGAGGGTGCAAAAGAATTTAGAATTCAAAATAGTAAAAAAATGAAAGGTAAAAAGTTGTTTTATCTTTAATTGGGAAAAAATAAAATACTAAAACTTTTTTAAAAGATTTATAATGGGGCAGCTAGGTGGCGCAGTGGATAAAGCACTGGCCCTGGAGTCAGGAGTACCTGGGTTCAAATCTGGTCCCAGACACTTACTAATTACCTAGTTGTGTGGCCTTGGGCAAGCCACTTAACCCCATTTGCCTTGCAAAAAAATAAAAATAAAAAACCCTTAAAAAAAAGATTTATAAGGTGGTTTCCTCAAAACTACGACCACACTGTGACATAAACATGGGGGGGGGTATTATTACACCCATTTTATAGATAGAAAATTCAGATTCGTGAGACTTGCTGAATCAAGAAACTCTAATTGTTGGTGGGATTCTAGAGCTTTATCCATTTGCCTCATTACTAGTTGATTAACATCTCCTTTCACTCCCCTGAAAAGGGAAGGAACTCACTACATATTCCTTTCCTTTGTACTTAATGATAACAATAATAATAATAATAATCATTCCAAGACAGTCAGAAACCGTCCCAGGTGGAGAATTAGTTCACATCTTTCGTCTCCCAAACCAATTTTTCTTCCACCTGGTATACCTGCTTAGAGAAACCTGGAGGCCAAGATCAAAGATCATCTGGATCACCTGAGACAGAGCTAAATTCTCAGAAAGTTGTCATGGTCAGCAAAATCTCTAACCCCTAGGTTTTATTTTCTATACCTATCTGACTCACCTTAACCCTCCTCAAGTTTCCTTCTTCCCCCCCCCCCAGAAAAAGTTTTTCTATTTTAGGAAGTACACGTTTTCTCTTAAGAATTCCAAGTTTCAGCTCCAGATTCTGACCCAACATTAGGACCTGGCAATGGAGGCTATTTTTCTGAGGGAGAATTTCCCTAAGCAATCCAGAATCCTTTACTAGAAGAAGGCATTGAATCCTCCTTCAGAATCATCTGAAATTTTACCTCCTAATGGGAAAAAGTCATGTATATTTGAGTGGCCTTTCCACATTGATTTTTCTTTCTTTTCTTTTCTTTTTCTTTTAAAGCATTCACGGTTAAGTAATTCACCCAGGGTCATATAGCTATGAAGTGTCTGAGGTTGGATTTGAACTCAAGTCCTTCTGACTGAAAGGTCAGAACTCTATCCATTGCCCTGCCTACCTACCCCTCCACTTGGATTTCTAAGAAACAGTGGGTTGGAATAGCAACTACAACTCATAGAAATGACAAGAAAGTTTTGATGATTTTTACTCCCTCACTTTGATTCTACCCCCCCTCACTTTAATTCTACTCCCTCATTTTGATTCAGGGATATGCAGGAAATTTTTTAAATTTTGCCAGAAACTCATTTAAATTTAATCTTCATTAACGTTTTTCCATCACTTTCTTAAATCTAGACAATTAACAAACAATAAATCCAGCCCTGATTTGTAGCATTTCTTGATTTCTGAGGCTTAAATGCTAAAAAATTTAACTATCTACTCTCCCATTCAAATTGTCTCGAACACACCCCTATCTTGATTCAGTATTCAGTAGAGTACTACTCAGTGAGGATCCCTCAAAACTATACACACTCACAGCTCTGTTGTCACAGGTATAACAAATTTACCTAGAGTGTTACAGGGAGATGTCATCCTGATCTTAATGGAGTCCTTCACGAAAACATTGTCCTTCTGGGAGTTCCAAAAGATGTTCTAGGTCAGTGTTATCAAATCCAATTGGAATAGGTGCCACTGAGTCTTAACTAAAAATCCCTATAGGAACATATTGACTTAGAAAACTTTGTATAAACACTATGTTTTATTGAATTTTGGTTTTATTTTATTATATTCATCCCAATTTTAATTTGGTAAAGCAATGTGTTTGATGCCTCTGCTCTATGGCACAATCATTTTCTTTATGATAGTAAGACAAATAGTTTAAAGAGAGAAGGAAAGAAAAATAAAATTTTGGAAAATGCTTTCTAACTACCCTTAAATAGTCAGACCCAGATTGCACAAAAGGATATAATAATAAAGAAAACAGTAGCTATAGTACTTGTCACTTCAATTTGTCTCAGTTAATATGTCTCCCCAGATTTCTCTCAAGTCATTCCCTTCATCATTTCCTCTCATATAGTAATATCCCGATTACATTCATAAATTATAACTTATTCAGTCATTCCTCAATTAGTGGACATCCTCAACTTCCAATTCTTTGTCACCATGAAAGAAAAGTTGAGGGGCAACTAGGTGGTGCAGTGAATAGAGCACGGGCCCTGGAGTCAGCAATACCTGACTCAAATTCAGCCTCAGACACTTAATAATTACCTAGCTGTGTGGCCTTCGGCAAGCTACTTAACCCCATTGCCTTACAAAAACTCATTAAAAAAAAGTTGACATAATTGCCTTTATACCTATGTCTTTCCCCTCTTTCTTTGACCCCTTATATTCCCTATTTTCTGCCATTTTCTCAGCAACTCTTGTCAAATAGTTCTTAACATTAGTAGCTGGGATTGACCAAAAACTAGTTACTTACTTTGCAAGTTTGATTTTGAATATTTGTTATCACTAACCAAATTCTTCTTACTAGTTTAAGATGTTTTTCCTACCCTAGAACATGGTCACTTTTTAACAATATCATTAACTGCTTTTAAGCATTATTTAGTTTCCTAACTTATTTTATTTCAGATCACCTTTTTCCTATTGCCTTCATTGAAATAATCGGTACCATTATTTCTTCTAAAAATTAATTTGGAGGGGCAGCTGAGTGGTACAGTGGATAGAGCACCATCCCTGAAGCTAGAAGGACCTGAGTTCAAATCCAGTCTCAGACACAATAATTTCCTAGCTGTGGGACCTTGAGCAAGTCACTTAATCCCATTGCCTTGCAAAAACCAAAAAAAAATTAATTTGGAAAAAAGAAATAGTAGCTAAAGGGGCGATTATGCTAGATGAGATCTCCAGTGGTAGAGGTCAAAGACTGATTCTGTCAGATGACTTGCCTGAACAGCTAGGGAACAGCATGCTATAAGTACAATAATCCCTGAATTTGAATTCAGAATGCCTGAGTTTAAATCCCAGTTCAAACATGTCCTATCTCTATATGACTACCTTTCTCAGATTCTGGTCCACCATGTTTCTCATCTGTAAAATGAAGGACTTCACAAAGAGACTAAGAACTTGGGGATACAAATTCAGATCTATTGTGTTTGGACACAGTCAATGAAGGAATTTTGTTTTGTTTGACTATATATTCTCATAACCAGTTTTTGCATCCTTTCTTTAGTAATCAAGGGCAATAAGAGGAGATTCTAGGGAGAGAGGGTGACTGTCATTGATTGAAAAAATAAAATTTAATTTAAAAATAAAGTGATTACAATGTAAAATAAAATGAAGGATTAAGAACAGATCCAGGTCCCTTTCAGTTCCACTACTAGTCCTTTTATATTGAAGAGGACCACACCAACCTACCAAGCTATTGGCGGCATGAGTTGCACAATTTTGTTTATTATAGACTATGAGTCTCTGAGAGCTGCCTGGGGAACTGAGAAGTCAAATAAGTTACCCAAGATCACACAGCCAGAACATGGCAACTGATGAACTTGAACCCGGGTCTATTGTGACTGTAAGCTCAGCCCTCTAATCACAATCCCACACTTCCATTCAGCAAGTAAGAAAAGGCACCAAAAGCCCTCCAAGGCCAGATTTCAGCATCAAGCTAAATTTGTCTTTGCTTAGATCTAATGATATGTTATGAAGAAATCTCTTTTGGTAAAAGGAGATGAGAGCTGTTCCAACTCTCTCAGGATTGCTGTCCATCTGCTATGTCCCTGACAAGAGTTTAACATCTCCACGCCTAGCTGGAGGTCACTGCTCTCCTCCACCACAGCCCCTGCAGGAGTCCACCAGTTCAAAGACCCAGAAAGGGCTCTGCCTGAGCTAAGTCCATGAAGGTTTTATTATTGCTACACCCTTGCCAGGCGAGTCAGAACAAGGCTTCGAAGCAGAGTGATGGATGTTCCCCGGGAACCCGTGGGAGTTATTAATATTCATGTTCCAGTCACACTTTTGCAAGTCATAGGAGCTTGTTTCCTGTAACACATCATTAGGCGAGGAAAACAAGTGACCTCCTGGAGCTTTGGGGCATCTGAGGAGAAGCTAGCTATGATATAGGAAAACAGTGTGGGGAGCAAGGATGAGGTGAGGGGAGCGAAGGTCATGAGCCTTCCCTTCTAGCTCTCTCACAATGGACTAGCTTGGTTAATCTCCCCAGATAGCCCAGTTGTGAAATGGAGAGTTTGTTTCACCCTCACTCCTATCATTATTCTTTCAGGGACATCAGGAAAACTCAAAGTTGGACACCTAAGATGATGAATTTGAGATTAAGAATTAGGGTCTGGGGAGCAGCTAGGTGGTGCAGTGGATAGAGCACCAGCCCCGGAGTCAGGAGGATCCGAGTTCAAATCGGACCTCAGACACTTAATTACCTAGTTGTATGATCTTGGGTGTCATTTAACCCCATTGCCTTAAAAAAAAATAATTGGGGTCTGGGATATTCTGATGAGTTCTCTCACCACCTACATAAGCCATTTTATTGGGTGGTCAATGATATCCTTTGCAAGATCAAATAGCTATATGATGGAGTAAATGGAATGCTGGAATTAAGCTAAAATTGACTCAAATGCTTCAAAACAGTGTAACTCTGGACAAGTCTCTTGACTTCTCTGATCTCCAGTTTCCTTATAGGTATAATGAAGAAATTTTATTTATACATGTATATGCATATATGTATGCATAAGTGTGCATATAAATGAAATAAAGGGACTGTCCCTCACATGGGAGAGAGTATCATGTGTGTATCAGATGGCGGTGGAATAAACAACTCTAGCCTCTTTCTCCTCCCATCTTTCTCCAGAGGAGACTTTAATTCCTGTCAGTTCTTCTCAAAAAATAGGGGTTATCAGGCTAGAATCTGTATTTCAGTTTCAATCTAATTTCTGGGGACTGTTTTCATTAATTGGGGTGGGAAAGCAGGATGCCAAGTTTTATATCCCTGGTTTGATTCTCATCAAATACTAGTTCCACTATGAACACAATTTCACACACACACACACACACACACACACACACACACATATAAACACACATGGAGGGTACTGAGGGGGGCAGCAAGGTTGCATAGTGGATAAAGCACCAGCCCTGGAGTCAGGAGTTCAAATCTGGTCTCAGACATTTAATAATTACCTAGTTGTGTGACCCTGGACAAGTCACTTAATCCCATTGCCTTAAATCAATAAAATTTTTAAAAACACAGACAGAGCAAGTTTCAAAGAAATTTGTTTATCCAAATTCAAATAAAAATAAAATAAAAAATGGGAAATATATCAGACAATATAAAACTCTTCCATTGAGGGCAAGTTAACTCATCTCAACAATGGGGGATACAGATAGAGACAGAGAAACAGAGAAACAGAGATACAGAACCAGAAACAGAGACAGAATCCTAGTTTTACCTGAGGGAAAATTCCCCAAAGTCTCTGGTATAATAATACAGGGATAGGGATATGATGAAGATTGCCATATCTTTTCATTCTACCACCTTCCCATGATCTTTTCCTTCAGCAACATGGAGTAGGGTTAATATTATCCATCTCTTTCAAAACTAGAATCCAGAATCACCCAAAATAACTGAATTAACTATAGTCTGGCATTGTCCTCTCTGCTGTTCTTGCAACTCTGTCCAATCCTCAGGCATGGGAGGCAATTGGTGGAGATGTGAATTGATCCAATTATTCTGGAGAGCAATTTGGAACTATGCCCAAACAATTAACCATAAAACTATACATATACTTTGATATCAATAAAAAGAAAAGGACCAATTTGTACAAAAATATTTACAACAGCCCTTTTTGTGATGACTAAATCAGAAACCAATATAATGTACATCAATTGGGAAGTGGCTGAACAATATGTTGTAAATTAATGTACTATTATTGTAATGAACTATTAGTGGGCAGGATGATTATTTTAAAAAATCTGGAAAGACTTATATGAACTGATACAAAGGGAAGAAAGCAGAACTAGCAGAACATTGTACGCAGTAAAAGCAATATTTGCGTGATGCAGAATTGTGAGACTTAGCTGTTCTCAGCAGTACAATGATCTAAGACAATCCCAGAGAAAGAACTTATATTGTCTGAACACAGACTGAAGTATACTATTTTTCTCTTTCATTCTTTCTTTTCTAATGTTCTTGATCAAATAATTAATGGGCAAATGGTTTACGTGATTTCACATATATAAACTATATCAACTTGCTCAGGGACAGGGAAAGAGATGGAAGGATAGGACTTGAAACTTGAAACTTTAAAAAATTTAAGAGGGGCGGAGCCAAGATGGCGACATGAAGGGATCCATGTCTTAGGAAGACCATTGAGAAATATTTTGCAAATGAGCCCAAGAAGGATCAAAATACTCAGTCTGAAGATGAGGAAGCACAAGCTCCTGCATCTAAAGACTCCAAGAAAAGCAGAAATTGGGCTCAGGCTATGACAGAGCTCAAAAAAGACTTTGAAAATCAAATGAGGGAGTTGGAAGAAAAACTTGGAAAAGAAAGGAGAGAGACGCAGGAAAAACATTAAAATGAAGTCAGCAGCTTAGTCAAGGAAATCCAGAAAAATGCTGAAGAAAATAGCATGCTAAAAACCAGCTTAGGTCAAATGGATAAAACAGTTCAAAAAGTTATTGAGGAGAAGAATGCCTTAAAAAGCAAAATTGGCCAGATGGAAAAAGAGATAAGAAAACTCTCTGAGGAGAACAAATCCTTCAGACAAAGAAAAGAATTCAGGGAGATTGATGAATTTACCAGAAATCAGGAATCAATATTTCAAAACCAAAAAAATGAAAAATTAGAAGAAAATGTGAAATATGTCATTGAAAAAACAACTGATATGGAAAACAGACTTAGGAAAGATAATTTAAAAATTATTGGAATACCTGAAAGTCATGATCAGGAAAAGAGCCTTGACATCATTTTCAAAGAATTACTACAGGAAAATTGCCCTGATATTCTAGAAGCAGAGGGCAAAATAGAAATGGAGAGAATCCACTGATCCCCCCCCCAAGAAAGAGATCCCAAAAAAACAACCCCCAGGAATATTATAGCCAAGTTCCAGAACTCCCAAGTCAAAGAGAAAATATTACAAGCAGCCAGAAGGATACAGTTCAAATATCATGGAGCTGCAGTCCAGATCTCACAGGACTTAGCAGCAACTACATTGGAAGCTCGTAGGGCTTGGAATACAATATACCGGAAGGCAAAAGAGCTTAGAATGCAGCCAAGAATGAACTACCCAGCAAGGCTGAATGTCCTCTTCCAGGGAAAAAGATGGACTTTCAATGAACCAGGGGAATTTCAAAGGTTCCTTTTGGAATGGCCAGAGCTGAACAGGTTTGATCTTTAGATACAGGACTCAGGTGAAGCATGGAGAATGGAGGAGAGGGGAGAAATATGAGGGACTTAATGAGGTTCATATGAACCTTCTCAGTTAATAGAGCAGGTAGAGGGAGCTTTTATAGTTGAAGCACAGGAGAAAGCTGAATTTGAAGATAAAAGGTGGTGTAAAAATGGAGTCAATAGGGGAAAAAGGGAAATGGAATGGGAGAAAGAAAAAGGAGAGGGGGAATAGTCCAAGATATTTCACATAATAAGATTTTTTTATTACAATGACCTATTTCAATGATATGGAAGGGGGGAGGCAAGGGGGAATGAGGGAATCTTCACTCTCATCAGAGATGGCTAGGAGAGGAAACAGCAAATATACTCAATGAGGTATAGATATCTGGAGTAAGAAGGAGGGGGGGAGCAGGGGGAAGGGGTGGGGATGTGAATAAAGGAGGAGAGGATGGACCATGGGGGGAGAGTGGTCAGATATAACACATTTTCTTTCTTACTTCTTGCAAGGGGCTGGGATTGGAAGGCCTGCCCAGGACCATAGGGCCAGGTGGCTTCTGGGCCTAAGGGGTGGTATGGGGGCTCAGGGCTTCTTGGCCCCAGGACCAGGGATCTGTCTGCTGTGCCACTCAGCGACCCTACAGCAGAGTCAGAGTGAAAGGAGAGAGAAAATAGAGTACATGGTAGTGGAGAAATAAGAAAGGAGAGAGTTGCGATCAGTAATGGCAATGGTGGAAAAATATGGAAGTAACTTTTGAGATGGACTTATCATAAAGAATGTGATCCAACCACAACAGAGTTGTTGGTGTTGGAACAAAGACTCAGGAACATTTTTTATTATTATTATTATTTGGGGGGGGTGCAGGGCAAATGGGGCTGGGTGGCCTGCCTGGGACCGCATAGCAGGGTGATCTTTGGGTGTCTGGGGCCAGATTTGGACCCCAGTGCTCCTGGCTCAAGGGCCAATGCTCTGTCTGCCACCCAGCCACCCCTACTATTATTACTATTTTATTTTATTTTGGGTCTTTTTTTCCTTCTTTTTGGTTTTTGCAGGGCAGTGGGGATCGGGTAGCTTGCATGTCACATGGCTGGGTGATTATTGGGTTTACGAGGCTGGATATGGACTTGGGTGCTCGTGGCTCCAAGGCTGGTGCTTCATCCATTATGCCACCTGGCCATACCTACAATTATTACTATTTTTTTAATTTGAATTTGTTTTCTCTCCCCTTTACTTTTTCACCCAAGCAAGTCTATCTATATTCATGGGGGAGGGGTATTTTATTTACTTGTAAACAAGAATATTTTATTAATGTAAAAAAAAAACATTTGTACAAAATAAGAATAAATAAATAAATAAATGAATGAATAAGTAGATAAATAAATAAATAAATAAATAAATAACAGGCTTAAGTCAAATGCTCCCTCCTCCATGAAATTTTTCCATATTATGGCAGCTAGAAGTAATCTCTCTCTTCTCTGAACTCCATCAGGGAATTCTCCTTTGAGTATTTTTGTCCATGTTTATCTCTCTACTAGACTATACATACAATAGGCAATAAATAAATAAATAAATGTTTGAATTAATTTTATTCCAAACCTGTGAATTTATTGAATGGATGGAAACTCCTGGTGTGGAAACCCCTTCCATCAAAGCAGATCAACAATTTATCTGTAACTTTTTGTTTTTATGAGTTGTCGGGGGGCCCTGAGAAGCTTAGTGACTTTTCCTGGTCAATATCTAACAGGTCTCAAAGCCAGGTTTTTTCCTGAAAACACTATATTATTTCTCATTTGAGGTGGCATGTTTATTTAGAAATAAATGATAGAACTTTAAAAAAATTTAAAGATATTGTTTACATTTGTAATTGGGGGAAAATATTATTTGAAAATAAAGAGTCAGTATTATAGCAATGGTCTTTGTGACATGAGTTGCATATGTAACATATATATATATATATATTTGTCTATATCTACATATGGTAAATAGTACATATAGTCCATATCTGTATCTACATAGAGTATGATTACATCCATATATATGTATATATGTATATATATATATAATCTACTTAAAGTCAAAATCTACATGCAGTTTATATTCATCCATGTTTGTATGTATATACATATATACAGTATTGTCATTATCAGCAGCGTTATGAATCAATGAACATTTATTAAGTGTTTATTACATCAAACCAAGTGATGCTAACAATTATTTATTAAGAACTTAACTAGATAATTCAGGATAATAAATGCAGGTTTGTAAAAATTTAAGTAAAAATTTAAGCCCTCAAGTTTTTATTATAAGGAATGGGGTTAATAAGGTTTAAGGGCATAGGAATTAGAGGAGAAGTGGTACCCAAAGAACATATTAAAGAAAGTCCTTTGGAGCTGAGTTAGTGATACAGCCTGGAGAAGACTGGATGTTCATCTCCCAATGTACTTCTCACTCACACAGATTTTGCCACCATGGCTCAGCTTTGGTTCCTCTCCTCATCAGTATTCTCCATGTTCTCACCCTTGTCCTTCCCAGACTTTGTCTCCCTGGGACATTGCTCCACCCTGGAAATCTCTGGTGAGTTTTTCTGATGTGCATTTTTCCTCCTCCCACCACCATTTTTCAACTCTCTTATATGGGTTATGTTTTTTCACTAGACTGTGAGATTCTTTGGGCAGAATTAGTCTTTCTTTTTGCTTGTCTTTGCATCCCTACTGCTTAGTACAGTGACTGGCACATGGTAGTTGATCAAAAAAAAAATATTTGTTGCCTATCTAAAGGCTGCCTACTAAGAAATAAGTCATTATAATGAGTTTGTTCTGTGAGGAAAGGGCTCTATTGGATATAACCATTTCCAAGGAAGGGATGCGGTTCCCATGACTACAGGTTGTCACAAACTAAAAGCTATGTAGGTTGCCAGGGTGGCCAATCCCCAGGGATGAAGGAAAAATATATATTCATGGATAGAATAACCTAGCCTTAGAAATAGTAATTGATCATGGTAAAGACAGAAGATAAGAGCAAATCTCATGACTCCCAATACATAGAAATGTTTACCATACCTCATTTCCTCCTTCTCTGAATTTAAATGTGTTGAAGTAAAGGACAGCAAAAGAATCCACCAAAATCAAAATAAAATAAATTAAAATTTGGGGGGTTGGGATTTATAGATATTCAAAGGGGATAGAGGATAAGTGAGATCTATCATTTTAATAGCACATAAACAGAATATAGAATCTCAAAGTGGATTTTTTGGAAAAAACAGAAACTGAGGAACAAAGAGAGAATAAGGAAGAAGCAAGTAAGGGCATGGGGTAGCTAAATGGTGCAGTGGATAGAGTGTCCAACCTAGAGTTAGGAAGACTCATTGTCATGAGTTCAAATCTAGCCTCAGACATTTACTAGCTGTGTGACTGGCCAAGTTGCATAAACTTCTTTGCCTCAGTTTTCTCAACTGTAAAATGAACTGAAAAAGGAAATAACAAGCCACTCTCAATATCTTTCCTGAGAAAACCTTTAATGGGGTCCTGAAGAGTCAGACATGACTGAAATTTCTGGGCCCCAAGAAAATAACATACCTTGAGAATTTCTGAATTTAAGATTTGGAAGGAACTTCACTGGTCATACTCAAGAAATCCCAGTTTTATACCTGACAGGTGCCCAAGATGACACAAAATAAGCACCTCCAATATACCAATAAGTATGCATCTAGCCTACACAAGAAGATCTCTGAAGAGAAAGAACATACTACCTTTGAAGGCCAACCATCATACCTTGTATAGCTTTTGATCATCAGGAAGTTTTTCCTGGCATCAAATTTATATTTGCCCCTTTGAAACTTGTACCCATTGCTCCTGATTCTATCCTCTGAGGCCAAATGGATCAGACCTAATCCCTCTTAAATGTTGTTTAATCATTCAGTCATGTCCAACTCTTGGTGACCCCCACTGGGGTTTTCATGATAGAGATAAAGGAGTAGTTTGCCATTTTCTTCTCTAGTTAATTTTTACAGATGAGGAACTGAGGCAAACAGGGTTAAGTGACTTGGCCAAGTTCAAACAACTAGTAAGTATCTGAAGTCACATTTGAACTCAGATCCTTCTGAATCCAGACCCAGCTCTCTATCTGCTATAGCACCTCCCTACATTACAGTTTTTTAAATATGTGAAGATGGAAATCATGTAGCCCCTAATTCCTCTCTTCTCCAGTCAGAACATATACAATTCCTTTAGCAAATCCTGATATTATGTGAATTCAAGATCTTTTACCATCCTGGTTGCCTTCTCTGACTGTTTTTGATATATCAATGCTTTTAAACTATAGTACTCAAAAACTGAATATCCAAGCACACCACTACCTTACTCCTGACTCTGTTGTTCAATATGCTAGTTATCCCTCCCTGGTTTAAGCCTTCTGCAGATCTGATTGTCATGTCACCTGTTTTTTTATTAAAGTCACTGATACAGAAGTGAATCAGCTCAGGGTCAAGAGCAGATACCTGGGATACTCTAATGGAGACCTCCTTGCCACATAGTCATTAAGCTATTAATAACTGTTCTTTGAGTTCAGCCATTCAACAACTTTTGAATCTCTCCTACTGTATCTCCATCTGCTCTACATAGATCTTCTCCACACATAAAAAAATGAAATATTTTCTCAAATGATAAGCATCCTGCTAACCTATCAGTTTAATAGCCCCTTCCAAAAAAGATGAAATAAAGTTAGTCTGCTATGTCCATAAAGTTAGTTCTTAAAGAAGCCATACTCACTGCTTCCCCTTTTAAATATTATTCACCATCTCTTTAATGATTTGTTCTGGCATTTTCCTAGTTAACCAAGATAAGCTCCCCAGTCTATAATTTGAAGGCCCTGTTATCTTCCCTTTTTCAAAAAATTATGCCAGCATTTGTTCTTTTCCAGTTTTTTGTTACTCTCCTTTTTTCCAAAATATTTCAAATATTAATAATGATAACATATTCCAGTTGAATTATAATGTCCACCACTTCAATTAGCTGAAAAAATGAAACCTTATAAATAAGGGTCATATAATTCAAAAAATTCAAATAAAACAGGAATGGGTTCATATAGATCATATTTATCACACAAGTTTGGTAAAAGAAAAATAATGTAAACAACATAAGTCCCCATCATATGCAATGGTGGTATAGAAATGAAATATATAATACAAAAATTATATACATATAATATAAAAATAGAATATTGATGCATCATGAGAAAAATATATCAAAAATAAAGAATTGGAAGACTTCTATAAACTAATACAGAGATAAGCACAACCAGGAACATAATTTGTACAATAACCACAATAATGTAGCAGTTTTAAATAACATCAGGACTCTGGTCAATGCCTCCAACAATCTTTAATTAAGAAATCTGGTGGTAAACATTTCTTGTTCTTCTATGTAGAAATATACAAGCCACTTTCCTCATCTCCAAAACATGGGGTTGGGATAAATAATCTCTAAGGTATCTACCATTGCTGGGGTTCTAAATGCAAACACACATTAAATTGTTTTGAGAACACAAGAGACAATTAGACGTTATAGTGGGTTGTTGCCAGACCTTTGTTCTCAAAGAGGACCATGACAGCAGAAAAGTGATGCCATGACATGCAAATGAATGGAAGTGAGGAAGGACTGTGCAAAGTCACCAGTGGGTAGAATATTGTACTTGGAGAAAGAAGGTCTATAGTTCTAATCCTGCCTCAGAAACTTGATGTCTATGTGATCCTTGATAACTCAATTTTGGCATTTGTAAAATGAAGTTAATAGTAATAGTACTTAACTCAGAGTTGTTTTAAGGCTCAAATGAGTATGCCAAGTGCTTTGCAAACCTTAAATCATTACATAAATGCTTTTGATGAACATTATTATAACTATTATTAAGCATTTAGCTAGGCTTACTCTTTCCTTAGGTTAGACTTAAAGAAATAAATATAAAAGACTTTTTACATTTTTTCATTTTCAACTTCATAATGAAAAATTCATAGAAAAAGTCATGTTGACTTGAGACCCTCTACAATAAGTTATTTCCTTCAAAGCCTCTCTTTAAAAACAAGCAGAAATATGGGGTCAAATTGTTAGGGACTTTCATTTTTGAAAGAGCAGACAAAGATAAATAATATATGATCCTTGCCTTCAAGAAGCCAACAGAAAGAGAAAGAGCTACATATTATCTAAATTCAATAGAGCACAAGCATTTGGAAAAAGAAAGCCAACAAACATAAAACAAGTCTGAAGATGATAAGGCAAAATCAATTTAAAGCATAGCACTCATCAAAATTGATTGAGCCTGGAATCAAGAAGAGTTATCTTGCTGCATTCAAATCTGACCTCAGATTCTAGCTGTGTGACCCTGGGCAAGTCACTTAAAAGCCCTGTTTGCCTCATTTTCCTCATCTATACAATGAGGGGGAGATCGAAATGGCAAACCAGTCCAGTATCTTTGCCAAGAAAACTCCAAATGGGATCATGAGGAGTCAGACTCAGCTGAACAACAAAAACTCATCAAAACATTTTTCAAGTAGATTGTGCTTTCTGGCTAAAGTCCTTCAATATCGTTTAGAATTCTCCCTCCCCTACCCATAAATAAGCTGAGGGCTGTCTCCTGCCAGCCTGTGGACATGTCAACCTCTGAATGGTGTGCTGGGGAATTGGTCTGATAGTGGTTTGTTGGAAAGTTTGAGGGGGGGAGTACAGACTCATCCCTCAAGGTCACTTTCAGGTCTATGAATATGTAATATCATAAATAAGGAATTAATATTGATGCTGATGCATCAGACTTCAAAGCAATGAGGTGATGCCTACAAAACAAAACCTTTCACTTAAAATTTTAAAATATAAAATTCAAGGAAGAAAACAAAAATGTTAAGGAAGAAGTGACAAATAATCATGTCTAAATTGACAAGCAATAATATAGACTAGTACATTAGGCATAAAAAAGATTTCTGCTGCTTCTAAATGCTTCTAAATTTCTTTAGAAAATGGATATATTTGAGTAGCAAAATTATTTTTTCAGTTCTGAAAACAAGTTTTCTTCAAGAAATTATTACTAAATATGTTTAATTATTCTATAAATTCTAAGCACAATAAACCTAAAAGATAATCTCAATATTTTCTAAGATGTCAGGATTTCCAGAGAAATATTTCTCAATTAGTGCTGGAGCTATAACTAGGGTTGAGTCATCAGGACTTTTTCTCAAAGGCATCAAAATTCAGAGGATACTGACCGAACTTGTGCTTCTTCTACCTGGTAAGCTCTTTCTCAAACAGGACTCAAATTGCTCTTCTCCTTTAATCAATGCTGTTTGACCTCCACAGGGTCTCTGCTCCCTCCTCCTCAACTGAATTTGTTTTAATTAATTATTATATTATTCTCACATTGTAAATTTAAAAGTTGGTTTGAAAAAACTTGTGCTTCTTTTAGAATTAACTATTACCAACATTTCTATAGCTCTAATGAGGGATAATTTCTAGCAACTAATGCCTTTCAGCATTAGTTCAGCATTCTTCTCTTTCAAGAAGAAAGGAGGTGGTAGGGAAGAAAACATGCACAATAGAGTCATCCAAGATTGTAAATCTCAAATAATTCCAGAATACATTGGAGTGCACCAAGAATCATACTTCAGAGTGAGAGTGCATGACAAAGAGTATTGCAAGGATGCAATGTGGCAGAACACATGAGAATATAGCAGATAATCCAAGTGATTGTGGTTGATCTTACTAATTGACTGCCAACATATCTTGCCATCCTACAAGGTTGAGAACTTAGACAAGAAAACACACAAATTCTATTCCAAGTGTATTAGGAAGAAAATGAACAACAAATATTAGATTCAGATATGAGACAATGGACAGAGGGATTTAAGATTGAAACACCAGAGAAGGGGCAGCGAGGTGGCACAGTGGATAGAGCACTGGCTTGGAGTCAGGAGGACCTGAGTTCAAATCCAGCCTCAGACACTTAATTACCTAATTCTGTAACCTTGGACAAGTCACTTAATCCCATTGCCTTGTAAGAAAAGAAGGAAGGAAGGAAGGAAGGAAGGAAGGAAGGAAGGAAGGAAGGAAGGAAGGAAGGAAGGAAGGAAGGAAGGAAGGAAATACCAGAGAACACATCACAGAAAGAGAGCCTGAGACCCATAATAAAATAGGGCAAGTGAAAGTATCACAAAATTCATAGTTTACAGAATAAAGGGATAAAACATATAAAGAGGACAGTGTATAAATTTGTTTGCAGTTTTGAGTACTGCTTTTATTTCTCTAAAGTCAAACTACAACATAAACTACAATCAACAAAAACAACACACTTCACAACAAGTGAGGCTTGGCCACAAAGAACACCAGTTTAGAAAATAAACTCATTTATAAAACTTTTCAAATAAGGTTGGTGGAATATCATGAGTAGTATTACCTCAAAATTCAAGAAGATGGAGTTAAGAGGGAAAAAACATTTTAACGAAATCTTGGAGAATGACCCAAGTTAGCAAAATATATGCAAGGACATTGAATTCAACTGGATCTGATTCCCACTAATAGGGAAGAAAATTGATAGCTGGAGTGAAAATGATGGGGGAAAAGAATGATTATGAATGTTACTTTCTCAAATTCATGATTAGAAAATTAGAAACTTGGATTTCAGGCATGACTAGATTTTGAGAAAATAAGATTGAACCTCTAGTCTAACTCAGAAACACTTTCCTAGGAAACCTGACACCTTAGATAATATTAAAGGTGAGTGCAAAAATAGGAAGATCCTAAAATTGAACAGGAGATGTTAGCTTAGGCTGGATAGGAAACTTTCAAGAATAAAATTCTAAAAACAAAAAGAGAGGAAATGGTAGTCATCTGAAGAGACTGATGTGGATGCACAGAGAACTCAGCTGTAATTTTTAAAAAAGAGATATGAATGGAAGATAGAAACAGGGGCAGGTAACATAAGATAAAGTGTAAGCACATAGAACAGTTCTATGGAAAAAATATCCAGAAAACTAATAATATCCAGAATGAGTTGAGATTGGTGAGATAACAGCAATTGATGGACAACAAAAGGGAGGTTTTTAGTCATAAAGAATGAAAGAAGAAAATGAAAGAAGGAATAAATGAGAAGGACTGGAAAAAGAGTAAATATTTTTACTAATTTTCAGAAAAGTGAAGAGAATTTTCAAACCATCTACTACCTGTCAAATTGTCTTTGATTCTTGGGAAAATTCTAAAACCAGATTAAAAACAACTTTAACATTTATATAGTATTTTAAGATTTCCAAGGTACTGTGCATGCTGTCTCAATAGCTCCTGATTCTTAAAAAGAAAGCTTAATGGATATCTATAAAAGAAAACAGGAATCAAGAGATCTTTAAGAATTATTCATGCCAAACACCTCATTTTTTTGTAGATTTTTTTGTCTTTTTGTAGAGGGCAATGGTAGATCATAGGGGTGATGTAGATATAATTTACCTAGATTTTAGCAAAGCAAGTTTAAAGTATCTCATGCTTCTTTTCTTAAAAAAAAATAAGAAGATATGGACTAGACAACAGAACAACTGGATGGATTTAAAACTAGTCTGAAAATCCAATCGAAAGGGTTAAGTCAAGGTTCGGTGTCAAGTTGGCAGAAGAACTACATTGGTCCACCCCAAAGATGTGGGCTGTCCAATCGTTTTCATCGGTGACAGGGATAAAACCACATATAGGATGCTCTTCAAACTTGATAGTAACATCTAGCTAAGTAGGACAGCCAACCTATTGGAGAACAGGCACTTTGACTTGAAAGAGCACTAGGTTGAATTTAAAATGATTAAATTCAGTTGGGGAAATGAAAAAGTTTTACACTTAAGTTCAAACATTCAGCCTTGCAAGTATATTATGGAAAAAACAAATCTTTGAGAAAAGGACCAAGTGACTTTAGAGAACTGCAAACTCAATAAGAGTCATCAGGATGATAGAATAAACAAAAAAAAAAACTAATATGAACTTAGACTGATTTTGGGAGGCACAGATTGTTAGAATAAGAAGGCAGTAGTTCTTCTCTCCTTGCCCTGGTCAGATGATACTTAGAATATTATAGTCATTTCTAGGTGCCATAGTTTACAAAGCATTAATAAACTGGAGAATAGCAACTGTAATTGGGCATCAACTAAATGAAGGGTCTTAATTCCACACCAACTAGTGAAAAAGCATTTCTTAAGCCCCAATTATGGGCCAGATGCTATGCTAAATTTGTGGGATATAGTAAAAATGAGACATTTTCTACCCTCAAGGAATCAACAGTCTATTAGGAGGAGACAAAATATGAAAGAGAGTGGTAACCAAGGAAGGGAATTTTCATCCCAGGAGTCACAGGAATGGTATGTGGAATCATAGAGTAGTCAATCTCCATGCCCTTTTAAAGAATAGTAGCATTGATTTGACTATTTCTAGAGCATATAGTGAAAACTATGAATCAAAGTTGGGGGACAGAGGAAGAGAACTGTTCATTTGGTGGCAAGCTGTCTAGGAGAGATGAATAAATAAGATGTGTGGAATGGTCTGGCAGCTAGATGGAGTGGAATAGAATTCATTAAAGGAGTTTGCACTCATTCACCAATCAAGATAAATAGTTCCCAGGGTGGAGTTCCAATATTGAATAGATTAACTTCCCCCTCAAAATCTGATCTAGATGCTTCTGTTCCAGGAAGAGAGAAAGGGGAAGCAGAAGAAGGGCAGATGACAAGGTGTCCAGAGTAGATGGAAAACTGAATGGTCTAAAGGTGATTTAAGGATAAGTTGAAGGAACTGGGGTGTTTAGCCTGGAAAAACAGAGATTCTGGTAATAGTAATACTGTTTCCAACTATTTGAAGTGCTGTCAAGTGACAGAGTAATTAGACTTTCTCCATTTGTCCCAAGAGGAAAAAAAAAAAACCTGGAGCAATGAATAGAAGTGACATAGAAGCAAACTAACCTTATGCTAGGGAAAGCTTTTTAACAATTAACACTCTGAAAGTTGAATGAGCTACCTGAGAAGATGCTAAATTGGGGCAGCTAGGTGGTTCAGTTGAATAGAGCACCACCCCCGGAATCAGGAGTACCTGAGTTGAAATGCGATTACCTAGCTGTGTAGCCTTGGGCAAGCCACTTAACCCCATTGCCTTGCAAAATCCTAAAAAAAAATAAATAAATAAGATGCTAAGTTTCTCCTTCAAACAAAAGTTGACTGACCCTTGATGATTGATTCCTTTAGGTAATAGATGATCTCATCCAACTAAAAATCTTTGATTCTGTGATTTTATTTTAATGGAAGGAAAAATGAATTCCAGGTGGAATATACTGATTTGAAAAAGTTGATAGGACATGAAGGTAGAGAGATCCAGAGAGTAGTTGATAACATGTAACTGTAGTTCAAGTATAGAGTTTAGGATGATATAAAAAAAAGGTGAGGGTCATCATCTACCCTTCCAGACTAAACTAGAATGCCCTTTGTTCCAAATGCCCTGACTGCCAGAGTCAGAAATAACCTACCCTTCTCAGAATTATTTTTTTAGTATTTTAATTTTATTTATTTAAGGCTATAGAGTTAAGTGACCTGCCCAAGGTCACACAGCTAGGCAAGTATTAAGTGTCTGCAGCTGGGTTTGGACTCAGGTCTTCTTGACTCCAGTGCCAGTGCTCTGTCTACTATACCACCTAGCTGCCCCCTCAGAATTCTTAAGATGACCTGAGTCATACCAGTGTAGGGACATTTGTCCTGCTACCTTGCACTGAAATTTTTTACTGTACATGGTCAGTTATACTTGATCTTAGCCCCAAAAGCCAAGAAGCAAACTCTGCATGCATTAAAAGAATCAGAGCTAAAAGGAAATTCATATATAATTTAGTGCCAAATCCCTCATTGTGTATCTCTTAGCTCCACCATGCTCTCCCCTTCCTCCTTTCAGTTTCTTTTTATTGTAATCTTCCCCATTAGAAGGTAACCATCCTTGAAGGCAGTGACTATGTTTTTCCTTGTATTTGTATTCCCAGAGTTTAGAACACTGCCTCATACAAAGAAAATTCTTAATAAATTCTTGTTTATTTGGGGGGGGGGGGGGGTTGTAAGCCAATGAGGTTAAGTGACTTTCCCAAGATCACACAACAAAGTAAGTATTAAGTGTCTGAGAACAGACTTGAACTCAGGTCCACATGGGAAAGAGGAATTTCTATCATATAAAGTCTACAGCTAGAAACTTTGAAAGAGATTTTATCTGATGTAAACAAAATAAGATCCAAAGAAGAGAAGGCTTGATTCAATTATTTATTTGCCTCAGGTAGTAAATCTGACTCTTGAAATTGAGATGATGTAGTTCCCGAATAGCCAATGGCCTCACCCTGTTCTATAAGATATCTTGTTCAAGCCTCTCCATCTCTCTGATACATAGGGAGGGGAACAAGGGTTGCTTCCCACTGACAGATTTCTCAAATATCACAACCAAAGATTTCCCTTTCACTTTCCATACTTCCCAATCCTTTCAGTTGCTTCTTTAACCAAGTGAGAAATGCCTTGAAAATTTTTTTCTTTTCTTGAAAATCATCCTGATTTGAGATGGGGGAAAGATACTAAAAGTAGATAAAGAAGTTCTTGTAGGTTTTATAGTTTGAAGGTCCTTAAAGATCATGAGGAAAGCGAGGCCCATAAAGATGCAAGGAGTTGGTCAAAGTAACACAAGTAATAGGAGAATCAGAATTTGATCCCAGATCTTGGGACAATGATCATGCTCTTCCTATTACATCATTTTGCCCAAGAGAATTCTGGGACTTTTACCTAGAGTTCTAGGTAGGCAGATAAATAAGTTAAAAAGTGGGGAGCAGGGAAAATATTCCTTCCTCAGCTAAGTAAAACTTAACAAACTATTGCAGACAAATTGTGAAGAGGGAGAAAATGGCTGAATGAAATACAAATTTTGATCCAAGGAAACCCTTCCACCTACATGGGAGTTAAAAGAAATATAAAACTGAGACCTGGGTATTTTACAAACTTTCTTACCACAGATTGCCCATCACTTGTCTCCTTTAGTCCTACACCTCCTGTTTTGTGAGGGACAGATTGACAAAATTCAGGCAGGAGTTCCTGACATGAATTGAAATTCATATCGTCCAGGTGTTTGCACTCATGTCTTCCCAGTTTACCACTTGAAAGAGCCAACCCAAACATTGCACTTGTGATCATTTTGGAATGCACCTGCCTAAATACCAAGCCCAAAATCCTGGCTTTTTCCTGAGATTAGAAGGGTTTTATGAGAGCCAGGAGAGAGACTGAGAGGCTTGAACAAAGGGTAAAGCCATGAGCTATTTACAAACTTCAAATCTTCCCTGCTAGGAAAAAATGGGTAACTCCAAAGATTTTCCCATGGTCATATATTTGGCTTGCCTCAGAGGTAGGAGGACTTGAACTCAGGTTCCTATTCAAAATTTTGCCCACAAACCAATGCTAATAGGGCATTTGGAGAACTCCTCTGCATTTTCTCCAAGCCTAGTTTCACTGCCTGTCTAAAGGCAATTGTTGAAGAAAGGAAGCAAGACCATCTCATCTTTACAAGCAACTGTACAGTATTTTAAGACACTCCAGATACATTCCACAAAAATCATCTTATTTTTAAAAGCATTTCTTTTTTCCCCCTTGTTTTATTCTTGGTGAAGAGAAGACTAGAGAGGCCTAATTGCCCTAAAGTAGAAATAATTGAGTACCAAACTGTGAGACTACATCCCTAATTCTTCTGTTATTTGGATCAAAGTCAGAATAGTGAATTAAGTACAAGTCAGAATCCACCATTCACTATTACTTTAAATCATCTTTCAACCTCTCCTCTTTGCCAAGAAAATCTAAGAATTGTATTAACCATAATGATAATGTTTTGCATTTGTATTCTCAAAGTGCATTAAAATCATTAAGTAGTTAATTTGATGACACCTCTATAAGGTAGGTCAGTATCATTATTCCATCTTAGTAATGGGAAAATGGCATCAAGGAGAGATTCAGTCTTAGCCCTTGGTCTTATAATCAGTCAAAAGTGGAAACCAAGTCTCCCAAGTCCCAGATATTAATTAATTAGGATAATTGATCTATCAGCAAATATTATTGAGTACTGTGTTTTCTTTTTTTAATTTCTAATCAGGTTTCTTATGGGATGTAAGAGAAACACAAGAATCTCTACCTATGATGGAAGAGTTACAACTTCTGGGGGGAGAAAATATTTATGAACGTCAGGATTTCCTGCTTACTCACTTGCACTCTCGAGTTTTTGCTAATTACCTAAACCTGCAAAAGCCTTTCCTTAAGAGATAGAGCAAGGTCAGTTGGGTGACACAGTGGTGAGAACACCTGTTCTGGAGTCAGGAAGACATAAAGTTCAAATCCAGCCCCAGATACTTGATTCTTACTGTGTGATCTTGGGAAAGTCACTTACCCCATTGCCTTGTCACAAAAAAGTGGAGCTGGGAAAAACTGAATTTACATAAATGCAAGTAGTTAAACTTTCATCATGAAATCATCATATGAAGATGAAAATAGCAATATTTATCTTAGAGGTTTATTGTTAGAATCAAATAAAAAATTCAACTCAACTTTTTTTTCCTCAAAAAGTCATTTATCAGGCTTCTAACATTTGCAAGGCTTTCAGGATACAAAAACAAAGAAAAAAATGGCCTCTGCCCTCAAGGTGCTTTTATTTTATGGGGAGAAAAAACCAATATGTATATATATATATATATATATATATATATATATACATATATATATTTGTGTGTAAATATCAAAAATATTAGTCTTACAAATACAAAATAATTATGTAAAGTTTACAATAAATTTTGGTTATAATTATTGTTAATTTTTTTCATCTTTAACATTTTGCCCAAGTCAAATGCTGCCACCACCATGAGGCTATCATTGATTTTTTTTCCTTCTGCCCCACCCCCATCAACCACACTGAACTAGAAGTTACCTCTCATGCTCTCTGAACTAACATTATACTTTGGCTATACTCTTTTTATGAACTTACCTTGTCCATTTTGTATTATATTAATTTGTATACAGTGATTTCTTCAATGCCTTTCAGTTCTATGAGAAATGGAGAGATTCAAAGGAATATCACAATAAAAATAGAGTCAAAAAATACCAAAAGCAAGATTATCTGCAAGTGCAGAGAGAGAGAGAGAGAGAGAGAGAGAGAGAGAGAGAGAGAGAGAATTAGTCAGGAAGATTCATCATTAGTGTGTGTCCTGAGCTAATCACCTAACCCTGTCTGCCTCAGTTTCCTCATCTGTAGAATGAGCTGCAGAAGGAAACTGCTCCAGTTTTTATGCAAAGAAAACCTCACAAGAGTGCAACAAAAATCAGACATGTCTGAAAAACACAACATATATATATATATATATATATATATATATATATATATATGTATATGCCATATTTTACTTTCATACCTCCAGATCACTGTTAAGTCCAGGGCCAGGAATGGTCTTGCCTGAAGGAGCTATGTGAGATCAGGACCTTAAAAAAAGTAATTATGATAAAGGGAATCCATAGATTAAGAAAATATAGATATCTAGCCTGAGTTTGGGCACTGGTGACATTGAAGCTTTACTCTAGCATTTGAGGAGGCCTGATTAGGCACCTTGGATACATTCTGAAAACTATTTGACTGGTGGTTTGAGAGTATCATCATTTGGTGAATGAATAATATTATCTCCTTGCTGTCACCAACTAACACTATGAAAGTCACAATGGCAAGTAGTCTTGGTCTAGCATCTGTGCCTACTTGGTAACCAGTTAGTGAGATAAGGAGACAGATTCATTATTTATATAGATCTACTTAATTTGTCTCCTATTTTATATACTCTATGTATAGAATATAAGGTAAGGAGGCAAATTTTGTTGTGTATAACTATATACATATATATATATATATATTTGTATATGCACACACAAATATATGAGGAGGCAAATTAGAGAGACTCTGCCTTCTTACATATATATATGCATATATATATGATATACACATATATATTGAATTTTCTTCCTTACTGTATACATGTCTATAAATATATACACTGAATTTACCTCCACACAAGTATATATACAAATACACATATATGTGTATTTTTGTGCATATGTGTATATACACACCCATGTGAATTATGGTGTCCCATAAACTATAGATGAAAACTACAGTAAGATTTGGGGGCACCCCATATTTCTTCTGTCCACCATGCAACTGTTGATCCAGACAGCACAATGTAACAACACTCCCTCTAAAATGGTACCTCAGTACCTTACTATCTGACTCTTTTTTTGTTAGATATTTGAACCTTTAATGCTTCCCAAACCACAACTTAAGTGTGCTTCTTATTGGCATGACCCTGTTAACTGCTCATTTTTCAGGCAGGGAAATGTCTGCAGATCAAGTAGTGATGGTTGTTTGAACACTCCAATTCCTCAATAAAATTAAGTTAAATCATATACACATTTCATACCTGCATATGCACACAAGAACTTATAGACATTGCTCAGCCATTTTGTTGTTCATTTTTTTATTTTTGAAGAGGACCATTGATATCATGGGTTGATGTCTTGACTTACATGTGAATTGGATTTAAGGGAGGCAGACTTGAACAGTCATCAGCTTCACATGCTTGGGGTAAACATCCCCCTAATGCTTTTGAGACCTGTTGGTTATCCCAGAGCTGAGACATTTTACTGAAACAGTTTACTTGCAAGTGGGTGCTGCCCTTGCTGCAACTTCTTGGAGCCACAGGTGAGAGTTGAGTATCACATAGAAGACAAAATTGGATGATCAAGCCTGAAAAGAACCTGACAGCCTTCACATCAGATGAGCCAGTCTTCCCTGAACACCCCATAGATTCCTTGGTGTTCACCCATTAAAAGAGCATTTGATTAATAAGTTAGGAAGAAGTCAATGGAAACAACTTTATTTTGCTACTATCCTCTGCATCCTGGCCAGGGATACTCTGAAAAATGAGGAAATATAAACAAACATATAATAGATGTCAGATTGAGTTTGGAGTGGTTGGCAAGTGTAACCTTCACATCTCAAGCCACTGCCCAGAGGTCATTGCCATGGAAACATCAAACTCTAGAGAATAACTTTCTTTGAACTTGCATTGTGATATCTGGGAAGGAAAATCTGGGAGGAGATACCTTTGGAGAGCTAAACCAAAAGATAGGTTTGGGTTGGGATCCCACAATCATTTCTCTTCTTGAGTAAATCTTTCTTTATGTTGTTCATAATAACATAGGAATTTGGGAAAGGGTTTTGACCTTTTTAAGTTATGGAAGCATTATCCTTTTTTCATCACAAGCTGGTAAAGGAGGAATAGATCCTTCTTTTTTATTTTTCCCCCTGTAAGCAAGAAACAATATCATAATCAAATCCACTAGATTAGTTGATAGATTCTAGCCTAAGGGTTCCTCAACACCAGAACTCTGGAAAGCTATTATGGCAGGTGATGTCCTGCTAGGGTTGGAGCGGGAGACCACATTCTTTTAATAAATAGAATGAATTAACAATGCCTGACTCAATTCACTAGGGTCGATATGATCTTCTTTTGAGGTCTCTGCTCCCCTTCCCTAGTTTTTGGTTTAGGAGGTTGAGATAACCCCCAAACTCCCTGGTAAAAAGTGACTTATCTGTTTAAAGGAAACAAAATTATCTTCTGAGAGGAGATATTTGGACAAAAGTTTTCATTTGACAAAACTGAAAATCTCTAAAATTAGATTTCATAATTATTTATAAAATTTATAAAATGCTTCAAGCCCCAAGGAAATCTGTCTATTGCCAAACTGGGAAAATGGTCTCCCAGTCAATTGAATTTGGGGCATTCAATTATCAATAGGATTCCTTTCTTTATCACTCTTTATCAAAACACAAGTTCAGGAAACAATTAAAATTATCTTTAATAAAAGAACAATCAATAAGAAAATTTAAAATAACAAAGAAATACTTAGTAATGAATTGTGCCACCCACTGCATGTGACAATAAAACAGTAAGGAGAAAAAGAGTGTGAAATAGATTCTCTATCATTCCCAATTTTTCTCTGATTATCTATAATTCAGTCACTTTCTGTTGTTTTCTCTCAAGCTGTGAGCCAGGGAAATAAAAAAGCCTCCAAAATCCACAAGACCTGGAATCAATCTCCTATAAAACATCACTAAAGCTCCTTCCACCATTCTCTCTTTCCAATACTCTTTCCAACTCTCTTCTACATCCTGATCCATAGAGCTTCAAAACTGCCACTATCAGAAACATTCATCTTCCAGTTTCAATCCCACAATCACTTCCCTCCTTCTTGAGTTAAATCCTTATTTGTGTTGCTAATATCAAAATAGGGATTTGAGAAAGAGTTTTAACCTTTTTAAGGATGGAAAATATCCCATTTTCATCTCAAGCTGTGCAAAGGAAGAATAGAAACAAATCCTTCTTTTTTTTATTTTTCCATGTAAGCAAGTAACGATATCATAATCAAATCCACGAGACAAGTTGTTTTCAAATTGTATTAATAATGTAGGTCTATTAGTAAACTATTACTGATGACATACCTCCAATTTGTATATTCTTTATAAATTATAGATGTGTTCTACTATATTTATGATTATTTGTATTATAAAATTAAGAAACAGACATTCGAATAGGATGAAATAAAAATGAAATAATATTTGGTCCTAAAGACAGTAAGGAAGCACTTTTTGCCTTTTGAGTGGAGAACAAACATGATCAAAGTAACTCTTTAGAAATATCATTTTGGAATATGAGAAGAGAGTGGAGTAGGGAGAAGTTGGAAACAAGGAGACCAATTATAAGGCTATTTGACTGTTTGGGGTTTTGGTGCTATTGCTATTACTAAGTATTTGTTTGCCCTTCATCTGAAGAGTATCAATAAGGGTGATGTTTTGACTTGTGTGTGAATTGGATTTAAATGAAGAAGAATAATACAAAATAGTCCACCTCTGAAAGTCTAGTTACAAAACAAAAGTGAGGACCACTAGTGATGGCCTTGGATTCAGTGGATGATGCTGCTATCTTCCTGATCCAGCCTTAATTGCACCACAGCACCTTTTTCAGCCATCTCCATGCCATTGGAACAACTCATCTTGTTCTCATTCACTCGTTCCAGCAGGGGAAGTCTTCACATACTTGGGTTAGACACCCCCCAATTCACTGATGGGTTTGAAGCCTACCCTCAACCTGCTTTAGCCCATCTATCAAGAAGAGTTTAACAGGATGTGACTATTATTCATGCTTTTTAGAGTCATGGGTGAAGCTGGGTGGCAGGTAGACACCAATGGTAGATGAGCAGTCTTGAAAAGTGGCTCTTCAAGTCATTGAACCTTTTGATAAAGTCATACAAAAATAATGTGGGCCTGATCTAGGGTGGTAGTTGTTAGTAAAGAAAAGAAGACAGAAGCGAATAATCTGAAGGCAAAAACTAAGATGACTTGGGCACCTCATTTGGATATGTGGATGTAGGATGAGGAAAAGTTAGGGATCAAGGATGACAAGTTATGAGAAGACAGTTGACTAAAAAGATGGTGATGCCCTCAGTTATTACTGATATGTCTTCAAAGATCCCATTTGGGATTTTCTTGCCAGAGATATGGGAGTAGTTTGCCATTTCCTTCTCCATCTCATTTTGCAAATAAGGAAACTGAAGCAAACAGGGTTAAGTGACTTGTCAAAGGTCGCACCACTAGTGCTTGAAGCCAGATTTGCATTTAAAAAGATGAGTCTTCCAGAATTCAAGTCTGGCCACTCAAAACACTGAACTACCTAACTTCCCTGGGAGAAAGATAGTGTAATGAAGTTGCAGAATAGTACATCCAACCCTACTCATCCTGATTAATTCATTGGGTCCCATTCAAAATGAAAAGAGGGGAGGCGGAGTGCTTATTTTCTAGCCAATGTCCTCAAGCACAAAGGATTGTTTCTTAGTGGTTTTGTGGGAGATCCGAGGTAATTGGGGATACAAAAAAGCAGGAACAGAATTTTCCCTTTTTTCCCTGCATAACTGATATGGACAGCAGTATTTTAGGTTTTTGCTGCCCCAAGAGGATGACAAGCTCAAAACTAGTGACAAGGGGTAGGGAGAAACATTTGGTAGATGATATATCAGAGGAAAGGAATGGAATAGGAAAGTAATGGGCAATTAAGGTAAATGTGTTTTAACATAGCATACATAGGAATTTACATAGCAGAGGGAAGTGGTGGACTGTGAAAGTGTTGGGGAATAAGAGTTGTGTTGGGAGAGAGCAGTGCAACCGGTCTTGGTCACATTTCCTTTAAGCAATGTCACAGATTCCACATGGAAAATCACTGCATGCTACCATATAAAAGAGAATAAAGCATACAGAAAAAATAAAAACTGCATTATTAGCCCAAGTAAGAAAGTCTTGGGCACAGAAACTTGAAATAGGCCATAGATTCTTGAATATTCCTTCTCATAGTCTGGGGCTTCCAGTTCCATTTTGCCCCCAGGTGCCTTTTCTGATTTCCTTTCCATCACAAAAGGACTCAGAAAAGTTTACTCTTGTCTCTGTATTTCCAGAGAGTGGAGACTTCTCTGTACAGGGCTTCTTCTATCTTTTAACTATCAGTTGCAAGATAGTCAAGGTAACTTCTGACATTTGTCAGCTTGGATGAGCTAAAGCCTCAGACTAAGCTCCTAAGTCTTATACTGATGTCATCTTGCCATCTTCCTGCCCCCCCCCCCCATTCTATTTCTTCCCACCTGAACAAATCTGCATGTTTCTGGAGAGGGCCTGTAGCTCAACCAATATATTTATCAACTCCTTCTGACTTCCCAGGCCAAAATCCCCTTCCATTATCAGCTCTATCTTATATATGTTGTGTTCTTCTATTAGAATATAAACTCTCCTCTTTTGTAGTACTTAGCACAATGTGCATTCTTAATAAAGACTTTTCATTCATTCATTCATTCATTCATGTTTGAGTGTGTTTCCTTAAATATAGATCTGATCATGTGTGTTCCCTTTTAAAACAATTTCAGTGGCTTCTTTATTACCTTCCATTCCTCAGTTCATCTTTTAAAGTCCTGTACAACTGAGTATCGACCCATTCTTTCTATCATTCTAAAATCCATACAAACTGGTCTATCTGCTCCCCCATCCCCCATCTCTGGTTATCCCCATACCTGTAATAATGTTCCTTCTTCTTTTCCACTTCATAGATTCCCTCTCTTCCTTCAAGTCTAAGCTCAAGCATTATCTTCTACAGAAAGCCTTTCCTGATCCTCTCAAATACTAATACCTTCTCTCCTCAATGACCTTACATTTGACTACTTTGAACATGTTCATATATTTCCCTTTATATTTATTCTGTATAGATTTTTAGATTTATGAAATTGTTTAGACTTGTCTCCACCATTAAAAGGAAGTTAAGAATAGGGATTATTTCATTTTTTGTATGTAAAATAATAGTCTCTTGTTGTTTAGTCATGTTCAGAAATTCATGTCCCCATTTGAAGTTTTTGTGACAAAGACACTGGTTTAGTTAACCATTTCCTTCTCCAGCTAATCTTGCAGATGAGGAAACAGAGACAAATAGGGTTATAGGTAACTTACCCAGGATCACACAGCTAGTAAGTGACTGAGACAGCTATGAACTCAGGAAGATGGGTCTTCCCAACTCCAAGTCAAACACTGTATCCACTACGCCACCTCATTTCCCCTAATAGTAATAATATATTCTGATTGAGACAGAGAGACAGAGGCAAAAATAGGAGACACAGAGACAGAGACAGCTAGACACACACACACACAGACAGAGACAGAGAGAACATTATCTTGTACTTTAAAATTCACAAAGCCCTTTACAAATATTATCACTATTAGTACTTTTGATCTTCACACAAACCCTGAGATAGATGCTATTATTATCCATCTTTTACACATGAGTAAATTGAGTTACATTGACATGACTTACTCAGGTTCACCCAATTAGTATCCTAGGCAGAATTTGAACTCAGGGTTTCCCTGAAGCCAGATGCAGCTCTTCTCCAATGTTCTACTCAGCTGCTCCTTGTAACCTCAATGCCTACCATAGTATCAGACACACTTCATACTTGTTGATAAATGGATTGATTCTCATTGTGTCTTTTGCAAGATAGCACCAAGAGAAAAAGGTTCACTTTTATTTACCTTTTACAACACATCTTAAATTCTGCCAACTGATTAAGCAAATGATATCGCCCAGCTGGAAGGAATCATTTTCTGTGGGATGAGTTTTCAAATCAAGGAGTTACTGCTCCCAAATTCAAAAACAACCTCCCTCACCCTGCCACAGTTGTTTCCCTGGGCAATAATGCTTTTTTTCTTTATCAGCCAAATTCATCATTTGAAAATCATGGAACTATAGAATATCAGATCCAGAAGGGACCTTTGAAATCATCTTGTCCAACCTGTTATTTTAATGATGAGGCAACTGAGGCCATTTTCATAAGGTAAGATACCTCATTCCTTTTCTGACATGCCACAAGTAGAAAAATAATGAAACTAAATTGAAGCAAAATCCGAAAGGCCCCTAGGTTAAATTTTATATAACAAATAATTTGAAAATCTGGAAGTATTCCCGGAAGAGAGAGAATCACACTGTACATGGGCCTCTTCTCTTGAACTGTCTGTCCTTTTACTTGATGTTAACTGACATCATTCCCCACGACACAAGGGGTCTGAATCACTTCATCTCACTGGTAAAATGGGTCTCTTCCCCTTTTTCCTCAACACTTTTATACAGGTGGAACTTGATTGAAATGAATTTCAAGGACCCACATCAAAGAGGAAAAGTAATCACAGAAAGTTGACACAGGCAGTCTGGAGATTGTGAGTGCAAGAGAGAAATTAGCTTCTTTCCAATTGTTGGGAGATGTTTACCATTATTTATATGTAGGTGAACCTCATTCTTTTTTCTAAGCTCTTGTTGTGAAGACTACTAAGTCCCAAGCTGCTGCCTCACCACTTGAAGCATTTGAGCCTTCTCTCTCTTTCCTTCCTCTCCAGCACATTCCCCGCCTAACCCCCCAAGATTCAGGGGTATTGGCCAGTTTCATCAATTCACCATACAGAGAGCACCTCTCATCACAGCCTCCTGCCAGATAGCCCTCCATGAAGTTCAATTCCAACAACTTGTTCTTCCCCACGACCCCTCCTCTTACCATGATAGATTGATGGCCTTAGTTTCTCCAGTGTCTCCCAAACTGCATTTGTATTGGGGAATTGCAACTGTTGAACAAGCCAGAATTGATTTTTACAATGTCCCTATTTTGACAGGACCTATTCTCACAACTGACCTCCTCCCCTGCCCTACGGAGGCACCCAGAATGCTGGGTAAATATTATGTTGTTTTCTATTTGGTACCAGGTGGCAGCTGGTCTCTTTCTTCTGGTTTGGAGATTATACACTGCTGTAATTTTTATATCACATTTATTTTCTTGGCAGATGGCTGACTTTCTCATTATCAGTGTGGTGGGTTGATGGAGGAAGGGTGTGTCCTTGGTGGCGTGTGTTGCTTGATAAAAGGCAGATAATAAAAAAATATATTTTTAAAAACCACAGAGAACAAAACTATATAATTAAACTTAGATATTTAAATTATCCAAGCAATGCTTATGGTGGGGGAAATGAAGACTTGATTTTCTTTCTAGAAGCTTTCTGCTTTGATTTGCTCTGCCCACCTTCTAGTGACAGAACTTCAGTCAGTCAAACAAACTCAGGGTCAGTGACAAGCCCCCTCCTCAGAAGATGTGGATCTTTCCTCTAGGAGGGAGAGCAAAAAGGGAGCCTTAGAATTGCAAATGTAGCATTAAGTTAAAGCCTTTGGCATAAAATCTGACCTAATTAAGGCACTGCCAGGGCATGGTATTCCAATAGCAATTATATAGGTTGTAAAGGAGTAAAGTGACTTTTAAAGCCAGGAAATGGTTCTACCAGAAAGAAGTGCCCCCAGGGTCAAATGAGGAACTGGTAATGCAAGACATCACTTTTCTTGACCTCACATAGAGCATCTTCCTTCCTTCAGATGCTAGGGAGACGTCTCTCTTAGCAGTTCTGCGCTCCCTCAGGTGCAGACATCTTCTCTGGGGTTTTTGTGCCTGCAGGGTAAGAGTGGAGGACAGATGTAGGAGGGGAGGAAACAGGTTCAATAGCTAAAAAGAATATTCAGAATCATGAAAACACATCCTTTCCTCTAATCTTAATTCTAGGCCTCCTGACTTTGACCTTCAGGACAGCAAGTTGATGCAGGGGATAAAGTGCCAGGCCTAGAGTCATAAGGACAGGATTTCAAATCTGACCTCAGACACTAGCTATGTGACCATGGACAAGGCTCCTCACTGCCTGCTTTGGTTTCCCCCACTGTAAAATGAGTTGGAGAAGAAAATGGCAAACCACTTCAATATCCTTGACAAAAAAAATATTGTCAGAGAGTCAGACATATTTCAAAAATAACTGAAGTTCAATAATCATGACTTTCAGGCTGAACAACTCAAAGATATAGACTGGGGCAGGAGTGTTAAGAAAAAGCTGGTTGGCACAATGAATAGAACACTGGTCCTGGAGTCAGGAGTTCCTGAGTTTGAATCTGACCTCAGACACTTAATGATTACTTGGCTGTGTGATCTTGAGCAAGTCACTTAACCCCACTACCTTGCAAAAACACAAGAGAGAAAAAAAAAGATTTCAAAGATATAGACTGTATAAACCCAAAATACTATGTGTGCGTTCTTCCCAGGTCCTGAAGATATCTGCTTATCTAGGCAATGAAAAATACTAACTCCAATAGAGGATTGTGTCTCATCCAAGGTCAGATGGAGAGTCGTTAGCAAGATTAAATACTGAGCCCAGGGGCCACTAGATGGCACAGTAGATGGAGTACCAGCCCTGAAGTCAGGAGTACCTGAGTTCAAATCTAACCTCAGACACAATAATTACCTAGCTGTGTGGCCTTGGGCAAGCCACTTAACTCCATTTGCCTTGCAAAACCCTAAAAAGCATATTGAGCCCAGATATATTGCCTCCATTTTTATTCATTCATTCATTTTTAAGCTTTGTTTTTGCTTTCTTGTTTGTTTTTTGTTTTAAGACAAAGTCTTCCTATTTCACAAAGGTTAGAAGTGCAGGGCCTACTCAATGGCTCCAACCCACTCCAATCACAATGGGAACTTTAACCTACTTCATTTTCTAACCTGGACTATTAAAGTCAAACCAATTTGTCAAGACTTGATAGGCTTAACTCAGTACAAGAGTTCACGAGATCCACGAATCTCAATCTCCCCAGAAAGAAATGCAGGCCTACATCATCACCCTTGTCCTCCTCCACTTTCAAGATGTGCATATCAACTTTAAGCATATGGGTATAGAATGCAGTCAAAAAGTTTTTATTAAGTGTTTTTTATGTCCCAGGCCTTGTGCTAATGGCTGAGGATACAAAGAAAGGGAAAAAAACCTTAGTCCCCGCCCTCAGGGAGTTCACATTCTAATGGGAGACAAAATGCAAAAAAAAATGTATACACAAGATAAAGTAAAAGTATATAGTAAGGAAGTATTAATAGAAGGGAGGGAAGATTAGAGGAAAGACTAGGAAGGACAGGGTCTAGAGAGGCAATATTATGTCCAAGAATGAGCACAGTCAATGCCCATAGATTATCTGGGATGGTTGAGGTGGAGCATACAGAGGGGAGGGTGAAAGTAAAATGTAAGACCACCAGAAATATAGAAAGAGGTCAGGATACAAAGGCTTTAAACACTAACAAGGTTTCATATTTTATTGTGGAGGTAATTAGAACCCACTGGAGTTAACTGAATTAAGAATTGCTTTCAGAAGAACATTTCGGTAGTTGGAAAATGGATTGTAATGCGATTATCCCAATTAGTAAGAGTAAAAAAATAACACTTACATTGGTATAATGATGGTGTCCAAGCCTTCCTCAAGAAAAAACTTGGTAAGCTCCTATTTCCTTCTAAAACCTCCTTATCAAGGTGTTAAATTCCTTAGGAGAGCTCTTTGACAAGATATGTATTTGCTTTGACATCAGGATACTTTTTGTCCTATTCACAATTTCCTGATGATGATTCACAACCCCTTCATACACCTGAAAGGTATAGCCTTTTCATGAAGTCTCCAGACCTTGTAAGGTTAGAAAAAGAAAGGTAGGACAAAGAGGCAAATTCACATAGACTCATTCCTTGGAGAGAATTTTGTGCAACTATATGATCCGTCTCCACCAGAAGGAGAATTGTTGTCAAATCAAGACATAGATCAAGACAAGGACACGGGCCCAGTTGAGAAACAGGATCCAAAAATCATGCAGCAAAAGATACATAATCATGATAAAAATTTTCTACTCAATACCAGTATGAGTCATGCAGATTATATAAGTGTAGAAGAAAGTGGGTCAACTATTTATTGATGCTGAGATGGGTTAGATGGGCATAGATAGGTTATAGATAGGCCCATGCGAATTACAATGGAGGAAGCATATCCAGAGACCCAGGTATGATTTCAAGTGGGATATTCCTATGATGTGATGAGGATAAAATTTCAAAGGAAAAATTCTTAATCTCTGAACAGATAGAAGTATTAAGGATCGGAAGTCACTAATGGACAGTGGGACTTTGCCATGGAGGCAGCTAAAACAGAAAGGGTTTTTTGAAAGCCTCTTCCTAAAAGGTTTTAAACCAGTGATATAGATCCTAGAATTAACATGATCCTATAAAAAAAGCCCCCACCAAGGCAGCTTCCTATTTTCTCACATCTGTTGGTTATCCCACACCATGTGATCCGGCAGCCACTATTATGAGTGCTGTCTTTGTAGGGGAAAGAGGACAAAGAGAAAGACACAAATCAGGAATACTATCCTTTCTCAGTATCAACAACTCTCTCTTTACAAAGTATGTAAACTTATCTGTTATATCCCTTAAAATTTGTGCTATTCTGATCCCTGAGGTAATGACAGCTGCCAGCACTCTGCCCACAAGACTGGAGAAACAACCAAGGTAGCACCAAAACTCTAAAGAACTTTGTAAGTACTAGGGAGATGTGGGATCCAAAATTGTAATGAAATTTTTGACTCCCTAACAATCTTAAATCATTTTCCCTTGTCATCTTAAATTAAAATTAAATTAAAATCCCTTACCTAAGAGTTCTTAGGTAAGTACTATATATATATGACCCTGGAGAAGTTGGGACTCAAAAGAGAGGAATGTTGCTTCTACAGAGAGTCTTTCTTGATCCCTCTTAATTCCAGGGTCTTCCTTCTATTTCCTATTAATATTCAAACTTATTTGTATGTAGTTATTTACATTTTGTCATCTCCATTATACTGTAAACTCTTTAAGTCAGGAACTGTCTTTTGCCTTTCTTTGTATTCCCTCCCTCCAACTATTTAGCACTAAGCCTAGCTCATGGCAGGTATTTATTAAATGTTTATTTATTGACTGACTGATTCTCTAGACACTCCTAATTGGACATGCTCTTAAGTCTGGAGGAGTATATATGTGCCTAAGGTAGGAATATTTATTAGTTTGAACATGACATCAAAGTAAATAAAACCTATCATATATTTAATGTTAGGTCAACTGTGTGTTTAGGAGTTGAGGAACCTTTCCCATTTAAAAAAATCAGAGACTCAATCACAATTTTTTCATTCCTTGGGGAAACTCAAGGTGAGACCACAAGTCTAAGAAATCTTAGAGAATAACTCCAGAACTGAACGTAGTCTGCCAGAGCAAAAGGACATGGCATTTCTAACTTTGCAAAACACTTTTCAATCAAAATGAAAGTCCTGAAAGAGGGTCCCAATGATGATTCAGTCACTGACTATAACTGGGTGACTCTGAGCAAATGGGAACAATCAATAAATCAATCAACAAGCATTTATAAAGTACCCACTACCTGCTAGTATAGACAAGAGGTAGGTTTGAAAGGAAAGATATATGAGTTGTTTCTGAACAGTTGAGTTTAAGATGACAAGGGAAAATATTGAATGGATAGTTTGTTTTATGTAGGATTGGGACTCAGGAGAGAGTCAAGGCCTGGATATGTAACAAAATGAGATCTCTGTGATGACTGAACTTCTGGGAGCTGATGAGATCACCAAGTGAAAGCCAATCAATATGTATTAAGCAATTTCTATGGGTCAGGCACTGTTGGGGGCAAAGGTAGAGGACCAAGAGAGCCTTGGAGTACTATCACAGTAGGTGGATTTTAGGTACTCCAATTAAGCAGACTGATAAGGAGTGGGCAACAGGTAGGAGCAGAGGAACATCTTCATTACTTCCAGCAAATCCCCTGCTGTGAGCTATTAGGCAAACATGAACATGAGCTGCATGGGGTAGATAAGGAAAAATGGGTCACAATCTATGTCACAGAAAGGAACCTCTCCGTTGATGAAATCACATATTCATTTGAGTATCACCACAAACTTGTGAGCTAGGAGAGGTATCGTTGTCCTCATCACAGATAAGCATCAAAAAGAAAAATGACAACCATTTACAAAATGTTTCAATATTTATAAAACCTTTTAATACATCATCCATTTGATCCACAGTTACCCTGTGAAGCAAGTGCTTTAAGTTGATCACATTTTTTTTTGGAAGGCAATGGGGATAAGCAGCTTGCCCAAGGCCACACAGCTAGGTAATTGCTAAGTGTCTGAGGCTGGATTTGAACCCAGGTCCTCCTGACTCCAGGGCCGGTGCTCTATCCACTGCACCACCTAAGGGCCCCTAAGTTGATCATATTTTACAATGAGAAAATTGAACCTGAGAAAGAGTAAATGACTCATCAATGGTCACACAACTCATTACTGATGAGGTGAGAGGGAAAGTAAAATACATTTAACTTCTAATTCCAAATCAGATCATCAAGAGGTTAAGTGAATGAATGAATAAATGAATGAATGAATGAGTGAATGAGAGACAACTATGCAGCTATAAGTCGGTAGAGTATAGGACTTTGACTCAGTTTTTCAATCAATGTTAGTCAGCCAATCAATCAAAAGTATTGAGTTTAGATGCCTGGGGGGATTCCAAGTGAAAATATTGACACCTACTAGCTATGTGACCCTGGGCAAGTGACTTACCTCTCTGAGTCTCAGTTTCCTCATCTGTAAAAAGGGCCCAACTCCCAGGGCTATTGTGAAGGTAAGATTTGTAATTGTTAGTAATCTCTTTACAAAAAAATATTCTTCAAAGACTAAGCATTTTTAATGTGGATGTTTCTATATCTAAATATATGTGCAATTCTCAAAGAGTGCAACTGTTTCTATTACTAGACTGTGTAACCCCTCTAATTTTCAAGATCCTTTATAGTGTCTTCTTTTCTTGCTAATATTACTTTTGCAACCTTTAATGATCAATAAATGGATCACTCGAATAAACCACTACCCCCAATCTTTCCAAATAGGCTCCAAAGGATAGATCTTTAAGGAACATAATGTATAATAACTTTTAAAAAGCTAAAACAAAAACTACAATGGTATGTTAAATCATCTAGTTCAAACCCACTAATATTTACTAATGAGAAAAGTAACACTCAGGAAAGAGACCTCCCAAGGTCACACAACTGGCTATGAATATAATAAACCCAAGGTCTCCTAATTTCCAGTGCAGTAGTATCACTGTAACAATCTTCCTATACTGTTATGGTTAAATCACATCTGAAATACTGTGTTCCTTTCCAGATGCCACATTATATAAGGGATATTGGCAAACCAGGAAAAGGTGACCAGAATACAAAGGGGACTAGAAACAATGCCAAATAAGGATTAATGGGATGAATGTGAATATTTGGAAGAGATATGATCATTGTCATCAAATATTTAAAGGGTCAACCTACAGAAAAGCGATTAGATTTATTCTGCTTAGCCCAGAGGCAAAACTAAAACCAAATGAGTGGAAGTGATCAGTTAAATTTAAGGAAAAATTTCCCAATAATTAGAACTATTCAAAAATAGAATGGAATACTTCTGGGATGCTAAAATTCCATCATTGAGGATTCTGACAGACCAAATTGAGCCTTTGTCAGGATTCATAGAGAAAAATTTTTGCCACCAATAAGGTTTACATTCTTAGTTTCCTTCCAGATCTGAGATTCTATGATCTGCTTGTAGAGGTTTGTCTTCCTATTCAGTTTGGAAGACACCCTTAAGGTCAAACTCTCCTTTGCTTTATCTTCCCATGGGGATAGGTGGTAATTTTAAAAATAAAATGAAAATTACAAAGGGGAGAAAAATACAAGAAGTTAGAGAGAGAGAGAAACGTATTAGGGACCATGAGAACTGCCCCCAAGAGAAAAGTTTTAAATATCATCATCATCATCATCATCATCATCACCATCATCATCATTATTCTCTCTCTCTCTCTCTCTCTCTCTCTCTCTCTCTCTCTCTCTCTCTCTTTCTATGCTCTCTCCTTCCTCTATCTCTCTTCCCTGTTTCTCTTCTGTCTCTTTCTTTTCCTTCTGAATCTCTCCTCTTTTCTCTCTCTCTCTCTGTGTTCCATACATTCTTCTTTTTCTCCATTCTTTCCTCTCCATCTCTCCTCTTTCTCATCCTTCTCTTCCATTTTCCCTCACCTTTCCTTCCCTTCTTACCTTCCCTTTCCTAACTCTCCCTTCCTTTTCTCTCCTTGCATTTCTCTTCCTCAATTCTGTCTCTGTCTTTTTCACTTTGGCTACTTGATTATAACTTTTTCTATGACTGTCTGTCTTTCTTTCCTTTCCTAAACTTTTCTTCTCTCTGTCTCTTTCTCTCCCCAATATCTCTCCTTCTTCCTCCTCTCCCTTCCATTCTCCCTCACAGACACAGGAAGGCCAACCTCTGGATCTTTGGTAGTTGCATTAGGTTTTTCCCTGTAGGGGTATTTGAAAAAGCCCTTTGCAACAACAGCAGCAACTTATCTCACTACCAGAATTTTGAAGACTGTAGGAGGTAGAAAGCAATAAGCTGTTCAGATCCATTGGCACACTGGGTGGATGAAAAACAGATTGGCTTCCATATGGATCATACTTTGAAGGCAACCTGGGCTCACAGTGTTCTGCATCACCTCAATTCCTTTAGACTTCATGGACACTTGCCATTTCATATTTTGCTTTAATATGCAACACCCAGATATATTACTTTACACAGCAGGTATTAAACTTATGAAACACAAACCCCCAAGTGACAGTGAAGGCTAAATATAGGAACTGTTTCCTCACATACCACCCAGAAAAAGACTTTAAAAAAATTTGTGGATAAAAGATCTACAAAGGAAATTTAAGCTATATCCCAAAATCAAGGACACCATGACTCTTAGCAATTCCATTCAAAGTACATTGATTAGGAGCCTATAGTACAGAAAACATTGCTCATAGGTTACCATCTATTAAGCTAGACCAGACTTCAAATATCATCTAGTTCAATGTCCTTATTTTTCAGGAGGAAATAACAAGCATTTATTGAGTACTTGCTATATACTAAGAGGGCAGCCAAGTGGCTCAGTGGATGGAGTGTCATGCCTGACAATAGAAAAATTCACTTCAAGAATTCAAATCTGGTGTCAGACACTTCCTAGCTGCGGGACCCTTGACAAATTACTTAACCCTGTTTGACTCAGGTTCCTCATCTATAAAATGAGCTAGAGAAGGAAATGACTGTCAGCTGTTTGGGGGATATTGCTAGGATTGGGAAAAAATACTGGGAAAACCTTTCAAAGCTGCAAGATCCTCTTACTAAGGATGAAGGAAAGGGAAGTAAGGAGACCCATCTTGAGGCTGATTCCCTTCACAGGCTTTTAGATGGAATACTCTCCCCTCTCTACATACTCTAATCTTTTGCATAATGGAGGAGATACATGGTTTTATATAGGACTCACAGGGTGTTAACAAAGTCCCTCATTCAACCAAAACATCCTTCCCAGTGATGCAACATCACTGCATCCAATGACTTTCAAGGACTTTTTTGCACTTAGTTGGAAGTTTTTTATTTATAGATTGAGACTTTCTTCTCTGATATCAAATTTAAGTGGTTGAAGTGTATTTTCTGAAAATAGTGATAACTAATATCTGAATAGTGCTTTTTTAAGATTTGGGCAGGGTTCATCCAATTTTTATCTCATTTTATCTTCACCTCAGCTCTAGGAGGTAGATTTTATTATTGATTAGGAAACTGAGATAAGATAAATTTTAAAGTGACTTGCCCAGGATCATATAGGCAATAATTATCTGAAGCTTATTTTGAAATTAGATCTTCTTGACTCCATGTCCAATATTCTATCCACTGCACCACCTAGCTGCCATGATAAGTATATTAAGACTAAAGAGTGGAATGATTTCTAACTTACTTTTACAGTTTTAAAGAAATAAATTATATTTAGACTCACACCTCACATCTTTTACCAAGATAAACTACAAATGAATATGTGATCTAGATCCAAATGGTCACATCATAAATAACAATCATGAGAAAAAATTCTAATTAGTTTTACAGGTAGAAGAACAGTTCATGACCAAATAAGGGAGAGAGATTACAGAAGATTAAAATGGACACTTTTTATTATAGAAAATTTGAAGATTTTGCACAAATAGTTCCAATGAAGCCAAGATTAACAGGGAAGTAATTAGCCAGAAAAAAAAATGTCTGCTACAAGATTTTTTTTCTAGAAAAGGTCTCATTTCCTAGATATATAAGGAATTTTATCAGACAACCTTGTTGCAAATATTTTTTACATTTTTATAAGAGAATATATTATAATTCTTGCAATTTATGAGAATACGTCATTTCACAATAAGGATATTCAGAGAGACAGTTTTCAAGGAAACAAACCAGGTTATTCATAACCACATGAGAAAAACACTCCAAATTGATTACAATTAAGTTATTTGGAGCATATACATATTTTCCTAATGAGAAGAAAAAAGTAAAAGGGAGAAATTAATGTCAATTAAAAAAAAAACTTTAGATGGGTCTATACCCTGAAGAGATGATGAAAAAGGGTAAAAACATTACTTGTACAAAAATATTTATAGCAGCCCTGTTTGTGGTGGCAAAGAATTGGAAATCAAGTAAATGTCCTTCAATTGGGGAATGGCTTAGCAAACTGTGGTATATGTATGTCATGGAACACTATTGTTCTATTAGAAACCAGGAGGGACGGGATTTCAGGGAAGCCTGGAGGGATTTGCATGAACTGATGCTGAGCGAGATGAGCAGAACCAGAAAAATACTGTACATCCTAACAGCAACATGGGGGTGATGTTCAACCTTGAAGGACTCACTCATTCCATCAGTGCAACAATTGGGAACAGTTTTGGGCTGTCTGCAAAGGAGAGTTCCATCTGTATCCACATAAGGAGCTGTGCAGTTTGGACAAAGTTTAAGGACTATTCTCTTTAATTTAGAAAAACACATATCTTATTGTCTGATTTTATTACCTCTTAGACTTCTCTTCTTTAAGGATATGATTTCTTTCTCATCACACCCAATTTGGATCAAGGTACAACATGGAAACAAAGTAAAGACTGACAGAGGGCTTTCTGTGGTGGGGGAGGGGGAGGGAAGCAAGATTGGAGGGAAAATTGTAAAACTCAAATAATATCTTTAATAAAAATAAATTTTAAAAAAACTTTAGAAATAGAGAAAGAAGGGTAGGCCTAGAAGTGGAGTTTTGCAGGTAACACAGTGATTAGAGTAATGAGAATGACTTGACCTGAGTTCAAATCTCTGATGCCTACTGATTGTGTGATCCTGGTCAAGTCCCTTAGCTTCTGTCTGCCTTAATTTTCTTAACTGTAAAATGAGGCTAATAGCATCTACTTCACAGAATTGATAGGATATTTGTAAAAGCATTTAGTATAGATTTTGTTGTTTGTCTTTGTTTGTGAAGAAGGTCGTGACATCAGGAAGGTGATATCATGACAAGCACATGTATGAGATTTGAGTGAGGGTAGATGCTGTGCTAAGTCACCAGCTTCATCTTCTCCTCTAGAACCATCTGAGTCAATGTCCACATTTGGATCAGGATGATTGGGGATAGTCCTGGATATGAATCAATGAAGGTTAAGTTACTTGCCAAAGTCTAACAGCTAACAAGTGTCTGAAGTTGGATTTGAACTCAGGTCCTCCTGACTGCACGATTGTTGCTATATTTATTGTGCTACTTAGTTACTAAATGGGAACAAAGGTGATTGGAAGAATAGTAATACCATCAAAAGTATCAGGAAAGTGCTTAAGAGTGGAGGGGAAGAGACAGAAGAAAATATAATGTATTCTGTTGTATAGATGTTGAATTTGAAATGCCAATGGGATATTCACTTTAAAAATGTTCCATAGGTAATTGATGATGTGAGACTGGTCCTTAGGAAAGAGAGTAAGGTTAAATAGATTTGGGAATCATCTACATTAGAGATAATAATTGAGCCCATAGTAATAGATGAGATTGCAAAGTGAAAAAGTATAGAAGATGAGAAGAGAGTCCAGGGCAGGACTTTGGATGTAGATTGAGAAGGAGTAGATCAATAGAAGTAAAATCAAGGGAGAGAACAGTCAGGATTATTCAGAGAGGAGAGTATCCAGGAGGATGTGGTCAAGCTAAGACAAGTCAAACCAACAAGCATTTGTTTAGCACTTACCATGTCCCAAGTACTGGGCTAACGTCTGGGGAATATAGATAAAAGTAAAAGTAAAGACATTTCCCTGTTCTCAACATACACAAGGAAGCTGAAATGTGTGGGTGTCATTGGGTTGAAGAAAATCGGGAGAACTAGAAAAGGAATTTAGGTTGGAGGGTCTAAGCCTCTCCACAAAATAGAGATTCATGAGGAACTCATCAATGGGAGAAGGGAGCTGGCCTCACAGGATGAGAGAAAACTATAGGGATATTTGAATGTTTGGGCAAAAAGGCTCCAGGGGTACTGAAGGAAACTCCAGAATGAGACATCTACTGAAGCGTTATTTTGAAGGATGAGGCAAGATTGTCAATAGAAAAAGTAGGCATGAAAAACTTTAGAAGAAAAGAGAAGGCTTAGAAAAACTTCTGAGAAAGTGGGATAAGGAATCCATTAAAAAAGTAAAATAGTTTTAGTATAGAAAAGGCTCAGTTCAGATTAGCTAGAAATAAATTTGTAGTAGCTTTAGTCAGCACAGTTCCATGATTTCCTCCAGTTCTCTGGAGAACTCATATGAGTAAGAAAAAAGTGAATAAATGATGGATGTAACTCTGAGTTGGGGTCTGGCAAAACATGTTCAGTGATAGAACAAAAGAAGAAGGGATTTAAAAATAAATGATAATGTGGAGTTAACCTGGTTCACTAAGGGTTAAGATCAGGGAAAAGAGTCTAGTCAAAGCAATGATGATGGCCTGGGAAAAGACTTAAAAATAAATTGAAAACCACACTGAGACCAGAGAACAACAATATTTTATGATGATTAATTGTGAATGATTTTGTTCTTTTCAGCAATATAATGATACAAGACAATTCCAAATGACTTATGTTGAAAAATACTATCCACATTCAGAGGAAAAAATCTGATGGAATGTGAATGCAAATAAAAGTATACTATTTTTCATTTTATTTATTTTTCTCATATTTTCCCCCTTGGGTCTGTCTTCTTTAACAACATGACTAAAACAGAAAAAAAAAGTTTTGTATGAAGCATGCATATCACTTATATTAGATACCTTACCATTTCAGGGAGTAGAGAGGGAAGAGAGAGGGAGAAAATTTGAAACTCAAAATTTATTAAAAATTATTTGTACACGAAAATTTAGAAAGTTACTGAGAAAAAAACAGAACAATTTATACCATAACATCATGTGATATGTAAAAACCCCCAAATTTTTTAAAACTTAAGAACCCTCAATACAATAATCAATCATAATTCTTGACAATGATGAAGCATGCTACCCACCTCCTGAGAGGGAGGTGGTAGATTCATATGAAGAATGAAGCACATGTTTTCAGACATGGACAAAATAAAAAAAAATCTGTTTTACTTGATTATGCTCCTTTGTTGCAATGGTTTTCTTCTTCATAGCACAGTACAGAAGTAAATGGGAGGGGAAAATAAGAGATATTTTATAAAATTAACTAAGTACAAATTAATGTAGTTAATTTAATTATTAATTAATGGAATCCAATTAAAGTTTTAAAACAGTTGTTTTTGTTCTTTTCCCACCATCTTCAAGGAAAAAAAGTAAAATTTGTTTGAAAAAGATATCTGTGATGAGAAAGGACCTAGTCATATTGAGCTTAGCATCCCCAGGGACCCAGACATCTTACATCATTTCCCATAGGGTGATGAAAAGAAGAGATTCCACTGAGGACTAGATACTGTGTCTTTCCCTTCCCCTTAAATGTTTCTTCTTCATGCTAGCTGAGAGAAAGAAAGGCTAAAGAAGAGCCTTTTGAGGAAGAAACAAACTGGAGAGGCTTTGATGCTAAACAAGCCTTTAAGCTTGAGTTGAGAATAAATTTGCCATATGGGGTCTTTGATGCAAAGTTAAGCTGTGAAATAAAAGAAGCCAAGGTTCTTTCTTAAGTGCCACATGGAGAGACCAATTTCATTTCGTTCCAACAAATATTTCCTAGGTACCTACCATGGGGCAAGACAAAAGCACACAAAGACAAAACCAAATAGCCCCTGCTCTCAAGGAGCTTACCAGAGACATGGCATGCATCCAGTAAATGCAAATATAGAAGAATTTGCAGAAAGAGAGGCAGAGAGACAGAGACAGAGACAGAGACAGAGGCAGAGAGAGAGAGAGAGAGAGCGAGAGAGAGAGAGAGAATAAGAGAGAACACTAGGAGGATCAAAGTAAGTTTCACAGTGGGAGTTCTAGAGGAGTTAAGCATTAAAGGAAAAATTCTCCAAGGCAATATTAAGGAAGAAGCATATTCCAATCCCAGTAGATTATATGAATTCATAAAAGATAGGTCACAATGTCAAGTTTGAGAGATGACTAATACGTCATTTTGTTTAGAATGTAGAATGCATCAAGAGGAAGGAGACTGGAGTGAGATTGTGTCAGGGTAAAATGCTTTCATTTTCTTCTAGATTTGAAAAGGTACAGGGAATTCATATGGTCAGATGTGTACCTTGGGAAGAAAATTTTGGCAGCTGTATTGAAAGGGAAATTATTCAACATATTTGAAGACTCAGATTCTTAAAACAAAAGCTCATCTTTTGACGCTGATTTTATTCTGCTGAGATATATTACTATGAATCATAGAACAACAAACCTCCAAATGAAATCTGAATTGTGGGTTACCCATAGGGCAATGGAGAAATTTGTAGTGGACAGAAATAAGCTGTGGCATATTTCTAGCAGTGACTCACATGCAAGAAGTGCCATAAAAGATAAATATGTCATAGCTGGGGCACGCTTCTCTCACCTGTGGAGCCATCAAAAAAGTGGTTCGAGGGTCAGGGTACTATGAGAGTATGACTTTATGCATAATCATAGTTCACATATGCCACTGACAGGTTTACTTTTATTAGTCAAAGAATGCAATTAGTTCCAAGCAAAGACATTTAATGAAATAGCCCAGTTTAAAAAAAAGCAGCATTAAAACATTGCCTGCCACAGATCCAAGGCACACTCTCCCACAAATACACACCCTTACAAAGACAGATGAGCATGGATAGGAATAACATTTGAAGGACACAAACAAGGAGAACATGTCACCAGGACACACCTGAAGAGAAAGCCTGGTCTAGTATGTTATAGAGGAATAATTCACATTTCTGATGCTGCAAAACCATCAATATTTTCAGGGGATGTATCATTTTGTTGTTTTGCACCTGCTTCCTACTGAATGTAGAATTTCTGTTACTTCCTACATTTATCTGCTGCCATATACTGGGCTTCAACTGGAATCTCAACTGAAGAGCTGCCCTTAGAGAAGTGGACTCTGCTATCTCTCTTTTTAAGGTCAAAATCTAGAAGCTAAGCTTCAATTCCTTTAGAAAAGAAGGAATTACCACACTCAATCACTGGTCTAGGAAAAGGAACTTTGGTCCATAAGGAGAGGGGAATATACTAGCTCAGTCTTAGATTCTAAGAGCTGAAGAGCTTTGGAACTCCAACCAGTCAGCTAAATAGAACCCACATGAATTTAAGTCTACCTATTGAACTCATTGCCTGCTGATAGCAGGATCAATATTCCTATAGCATTCTCACTTAAGGTTAGGGCATTTCCTTTAACTCAGTTAATTCTTGATTGCCAAATTGAATTAATTACTAACTCAAATCATTTGGAAGGGAAGGTGAATTCCAACAAATCCTAAGAGTTGTATGGATTTGGGAAATGTCAACTTTTATAAAAATCCAATCTAAATTCCCTTGATGTTACCATACAAATGAAGCTAAGTAAGTATCAAAGCTAAGCCAAAAAGTCAAGGTTCATTTCCTTCCATCATCCTGGCCCAGATTCCTGCTGTAACTAAGAATGTGACCAAAAACAAACTTCCCAAGCATTTTTAACTACCTCAAACATGCAAGACAAAAAATGGAGGGAAAATAGTGAAACGATCTTGTAGTAAGAGGGAAGGCTGGACAGTCTATGTGCTACACTAAGGAAGAACACCAGAACATTAGATGACAATCTCACTTTTTGTTTAAAGAATCTTAACCTCTAAGGGCTAAGAATTTATGGAAAAATGTGGATAAGAATCACACAGACCAAGATGGAATTCATGAATTATATTAAGTGCCATTTTGAGGTAGTAACCACATTGCTGAGAATCATTTAAGTATTAAAATAGAGGATTAGCAAAGACAACTCAGAAGCAAAGAGAACAATTAGGAGCTTATGACAAGAATCTAAGTAAAAATGATGAGAGGCTGACCTAAAGTGAAAGTAGTATGAGTTGAGAAGAGACTTGGGGCTAGATAGAGGTTGTGGAGTTGGAATCAACCACACTTGGAAGTTGATTAGATGTGTACAAATTTTTAAAAAGTCAAAGGACATTCTGAGGTTATAAAAGCCTGGCAGGATGATGGTACCCTTGGCAGAACCAGAAAATTTTAACAAGGGGGCAGCCCTAAGCAAGGAAGAAAACAAGTTCCATTTTGAAAATGTTTTGTTGAATTTGAGATTTTGAAAGAACATCCAGGTTAAAATGTGCAAGGTTACAAGGTGACAAGAGCTAGGTTTGGGGATAGAGGTGACAGTGTGTATCTGGCAGTCAGATACATAAAGGTGAAAACAAGTCATATGAAGATATGAGATAACCAAGGAATTGAACGGAGAGAAAAGAAAAGAGGTTCCAAGAAGAGTCTCAGGGGTTATCTTCATTGAGGGGAGAAGAGAAAGATAATGATCCAACAAAGGAGATAGAGAAACTGAAGCCAAACAGGTAAAACAGGAGAGTAGTATAAAAGAAAGAAGCCAGTAGTATCAAAAACTGAGGAAAAGTCAATGTGAATGCTGTTAAGGGCTCACTAGTCACTTTGGAAAGACCATTACTGAACTGTGTATAATCAGAAACCAAATTACAAGCCAGGGAAAGCAATGCTTAAATGCTAAAGACACTCAAAACTGTGTCTTAGACAAATTTTTTCTTGTTTTAAAAATGTGATTAAATGGTGACATATGTTTTAGGGGCTTAATATGATTCACATAAGTTGTTTAAATGAATATTTGTTTGAAACACAACAAATCAAAAATCCATTGTACAATATAAGTCCAAGAAAGACTAGTACCTTCCTCATCTGTAATACAAAAGATTTGGATGAAGTCATCTCTAAGGTCCCATATATCTTTTTAATTCTACTGCCTTCTATTTTGTCTTTCCTCAGCCCCTATGATCCATGGCACATGGAGTGAGTAGCAGTGGAATTGCAAGGGCAGTTCTTTATTTTGAATTTTATTGCTTTGTTTTTAATGAGTGAATAAACTCAATTGATCATGGTTAAGCTGAGCTAATATAATAAAAATGACAATTCTGGGGTGGCTAGGTGGTGCAGGGGATAAAGCACCAGCCCTGGAGTCAGGAGTACCTGGGTTCAAATCCGGTCTCAGACACTTAATAATTACCTAGCTGTGTGACCTTGGGCAAGCCACTTAAACCCATTTGCCTTGCAAAAAAATGACAATTCTAACTGAATTAAATAACTTATTCAGTGCTACACCAATCAATCAAAAAATTATTTTACAAAGCTAGGAAAAAGCAATAGCAAAATTCGTCTGGAGGAACAAAAGGACAAAAATATCAAGGGAATTAATGAAAAAAATGCAAAAGAAGGTGGTCTAGCTGTGCCAGATGGAAAACTATATGATAGAGCAGTCATCAAGAGTATCTGGTACTAGCTAAGAGAGAATAGTGGAATAGATTAGGTATAAAAGAGAATATTGGGACAGATTAGATATAAAAGTAGCAGCAGTAGATGACTATAGAAATCTATAATTTGATAAATCCAAAGACTAGCTTCTGGGATACAGCCTCACTATTTGACAAAAACTGCTGGGAAATTTGGAAAATAACATGGCAGAAACTACATTAAAACATCTCACACCAAGATAAGGTCAAAAGGGGTTCAGGATTTAGACAAAAGGGTGATATCATAAGCCAATAAGGAGAAAAAGGAATTGTCTTTCCATCAAATCTATGGAATGAGAAAAGTTTATGAGCAAAGATAGAAATCATGATAAATTGCAAAATGGATAATTTTGCTACATTAAATTAAAAAGATTTTGTACAAATAAAACCCATGCAACCAAGATTAGAAGGAATTCAGAAAGAAGGGGAAAGAATTTTCATAGCTAATGTTTCTGACAAAGGATGCACTTCTAAAATATATAGCTAACAGTATCAAATTTATAAGAACACAAGTCATTCTCCAATTGATAAATGGTCAAAGGATATGAACAGGCAGTTTTCAGAAGAAGAAATCATTATTGATTAGAGAAATGCAAATTAAAACAACTCTGAGGTACCATCTCACACTTATCCAGATTGTGAGGAGCTTATCCAATATAGCAAAAAAAAAAAATGTTGCATGTTGAAAGGGATATGGGAAAACTGGAACACTAATGCACTGTTAGTGGAGTTGTGAACTAATCCAACCATTCTGGAGAGCAGTTTGAAACTATGCCCAAAGGGAAATAAATCGGTGCATAACCTTTGATCCAGCAATACCATTATTTCATCTATATCCTAAAAAGATCTTTAAAAAGGGAGAAAGACCCACATATACAAAAATCTTTATAGCAACTGTTTTTGTAGTGGCAAAGCATTGGAAACCGAAGGATCACCCATCAATTGGGGAATGGCTGAACAAGTTATGATACATGAATATTATAGAGTAATTTTGCTCTGTAAAAAATTATGAGCAACCTGATTTCAGAAAAACATGGAATACTTGCATGAACTGTTACTGAGTGAAGTGAGTAGAACTATATTAACATCAATATTGTAAGAGAATCAACTATGATGGATGCAACTCCTCTCAGGAGTTCAGTGAACAAGGATAATCCTAAGCCACTAATTAAGGAAAATGCCATCTACATCCGGGGGGGGGGGGGGGGGACTATGGGTTCTGAATGCAGAGGAAAGCATACTCTGTTTACTTTTTAAAATGTTATATTTTTTCTTTTTTTTTCCTCTCATGGTTTTCCTCCTTAGTTCTAATTCTTCTTTCACAACATGATGAGTATGGAAATATGTTAAACACAATTATACATGTACAACTTATAGCCAACTGCTACCATAGGGTGGGAGGAGAGAAGGAAGGATGATAGAAAAATGTAGAATTCAAAAGCCTATAAAAGGATCAATGTTGAAAACTACCTGTGCATGTAATTGGAAAATAAATTAAAAAAAAATTTTAAAGAGTGAGATTGAGTCTAGAAAATTAAGACCAGGAAGTGACTATGGTATTTGGAGTCACTTAACAGGACCCATTAAAATCACTTCCATATCCTGGATAAGGTCATTCAACAACTGAAGGATCAGACCTTTAATGATGAGATTGTTTATATACACTTTTTCCTTTGCAAAGATCAACCAGAGACAAGCATTTACTATAAAATTATATGAATTTAATCTCTATTCCCATCATAATCAATAGCACATCAAAATACAAATGGTTGTACATAATACTTAGCACTTATTTATTTGTGATTTATACCCCAACGTGCTTCTATAAGGCTATGTTTAGATAAAACATAAATATGCTTTTGGGAAAGGTACCATCACAAGTAAATACAAAGAGTGAGGAGATGATACTAAGTCACTGCTTAGTTCTCTAGGAGAGCCAAGATACTTTTAATTGAGTGAGAAATGAAGGGTCTCTCAGATATTCCCATCTCCTCTCAATGGCTCTCCAGATTCAAAATATCCTAAGAAAGAATGGAGAGAGGAACTGAGGTCTGAAAGGGAAAAGAACAGATGTGGATACTTCCCTCTTCATGAGAAAATGGATTTAGAAAAGTTTCCCCATCATATACCAGTACTGATTTTCTACCCACAGGCATAACTTGGCAACTACAGTCACTGTGACACACTGAATCTCTAATAATTTAAGGACAAAATAATGAACAAATGGCCCAGTAGAGGAAAATGGAAGCATTTTAAGACTATATACCCTGCTTTCAAAATAGTTCAAGTCAATTGAAGGAGAATTTATGAAGCACTGCTTCTGTGCTAGACATTAGCACAGTGACTGTCACATAGTAGGCACTTAATAAATGTTTATTGATCATTTAATTGATTAGAAGTCCCTTCTGAAATAGGTAACTCCTGCCCACAAGGGGTTTACATTCTATACCAAGAGTTAAAAAGATTGATGGATTTAGGAACAAGGGGAATCTGAATTCAAATCCAGATTCTGTCACTTCCTAGTTATGTGACAGAACAAATCACTTCATATCTTCAGGACTCAGTTTCCTCACCTATAAAATTAGGGTTGTACCTTAGAAGTCCCTTCTAGCTGATCCATAGATCTATGATTCTATGATCCTGGATTTCCTCCTATGAACACAAATCCAAATAATACAGTGTGATTTGAAGAGAAAGTAATCATTAGCAACTGAATAAAAAAAGATGGTCCCAGTTTCACTGTTAACGAAACAGATGAAATAATCAACTGTAAAAATTTCCAAAGTTTCATAATAGGAGGAACAACTATTTGGTTCATTTCCTCATGGGTCAATGAGAACATTGTCTCATGTACATACCCAAAGAGCACTGTAAAATTTCAAAAATAGGAAATCAATATCAACCTTGAAAAAGGGCAAAAGAAACTGAAGACTCAAGAAAATCCCCCAATAGTGTCAGTCAGGAAAATAGGAAACAAAATACTATAAAGACTTCTACATTAAAGTTTTTAATCTTGTATTACTATGAATATATCTAGTCTAAGCCTATATTGGGATATTTGGGGGGAGTGGAGTCTGGACCAGTGGTAAGCAATTCTGTATATGAAAATTCCATCTACCAATGTAGATCATCTATCACTTTTTGCCATCCACTGTTGATTGAAAGTTTGAGAGATTATGTGACTTGCCAAGGGTTATCCAGATAGGAGTCAGAGAAAGGACAAACTCATGGCTTCCTGACTCCAGGACTGACTTTCTATTCACTATATGACATGGCAATTTTTTTGGAATCAATCAGTATTAAATGACTTGCTCAGAGTCATATGACTATTAAGTGGCTGGATTTGAGACTGGATTTGAACTCAGGTCCTCCTGAGTCCAGGGTACTGTACCACCAAGTTGCCTCTATCACATGGCATCTTAAAACTTAGTCGTGGGACTTAAGTATAGGCAAAAAATTATTCCATAACATACCCATCTTTCTCCCCATAGTGAATTTCCTAAGTCTGCCAAGTGGTGTTATAAAAATGTTTCTGGCAAAGAGTATGTGGGTCTTTGTTTTCCTGAGAAAATTCATTATCATTGCAGAGAGCTTTCAGGGCACTAACTGTCTACTTTTAGAACAACGATTTCCCTCATACACATACCCTCTAAAGTAATACCTTCCTATTTGTCTGAAGCAGTTCAACAAATAATGAAGCAGGACACCCTCTTGACCTTCCAGTGTCTTTGGTAGAGATAATGATCTGGTGATAAGGACCCCCATCAACTCCCAAGAGGACAGAATAAGGAAGTTAAGAAAATAACCCAGATTTAAAGGCAGCACCATTATTTTATGTTCTAGCTGGGGTGGGGGGGGCAGAATTTGAAGTCCAGGAAGAATGTGCAAAGTTATTCTTGTCATGACTGAGTTGGATAGCGCCGCTGAGCAAGGCGATTTGGCCGATTCACTCCTGTAGTCATGGAGAGCTAGAAGGGAAGGAACAGATGGTAGATGAGATTACAGCTGAACCAAGAATGGTATTGTTGGACTGACTGATTGATTGATTGACTGATTGGTCCAGGCAAGCTGAGAACAGATCTCCCAGAGAGTTCTCCTAGCTACATCTGTCCTTTTCCACTTCCCTCTGAGACTCCTGTTTGGCACTCCATGCACACTTCACTGTTTAAGTTGGGGGAAGAAATTGAGTTATCACAAAAAGAGGAGCATGGTAATGAAAATGTGCATCCCCTCCAATCCCCACCCACCCATCAAGTGACATAAAACATTTTCTGCAACATGAGACATTATAAACCTGCCTTATGATGGTTAGCTCAATGACCAATAATTCTGTGAAATAGTTGCTGATATACATGACCTCAACGATAATGGTCTGCTCTTCTTAAATGTCCTTCTCTTTGTATCTTCACCCTGTCCCACCAGTAGAATGTTAGGCTCTTGGGAAGGTTTCATTTTCTATTTCCAGGAGCTTGCACAAAGTAGGCATATCAATTAGTCATTAAGCACTTGCTATGGACCAAGCACATTGCCTTACATGTTGGGAATATTAAGAAAGGCAAAACGTCTCTGCCTTCAAATAACCTCTTTGTTGAATAGAGTCAATTCAAATTGAAAAGCTAAAATCTTAATCTCTAATCCAGACACTCAATAACACCATAAACCTGGGAATACCACGGTGTTGCCAGTAGCAATGATGAGACCTCTCCTTGCTCTCCTTACCTGAGGGACCTGAGATGGATTGTAGAGAGGGACAGCATTTCCCAAGGTGGGAGGAGGAGGTAGACCACTGGGATGAAAATTAAAATTTTTTGATGTACCCTGAAACAAAAGAGAGTAAGAGAAATGGATCCCTATTTTTCTCCAGACCAAGGAAAAGTGTCTCTTGTATGCCAGACCTGGTCAATGGGGTTCACAGTAAGGGTTTCATAAAGAAACCAAGGAATTCCAAATAGAAAAAGCAAAATCATGGTAAGCCAGTCTTTGGAATTAGGACTTGGCTATTGAGAAATCCATGAGTGACCTTTGAATCAAATAAAAAGAAAAGTATAGCTGCCATCATATATTATATTAATATTAAAAATGCTATCATTATACTAATATATTGCTATATATTATAATATAATGTATTAATATGATATTTAATTAATACAAATATAAATAATAATAAACATTTATATGGTACTTTAAGATTTAGAATCACTTTATATATGTTCTTCATTTTATCCTCACAACAACTCTGTAGAGTGTTATTATTCCCAGTTTACAAATGAGGAAACTGAGACTGAGAAAGTCTAAACAACTTGCCCAAAGTCACTTAGCATCATAAAGTCTGTTATTTCACTTTAAAGGGTCACAAAGCCATTTATGTCTATTTAAAAGGTCACAAAGTCAGTTATGTCTATTTAAAGAGTACAAAGCAAATTATATAAGTTTAAAGAGTCACAAAACTAGTTGCCCCTATATAAAAATAATATTATTGTCCTTTGAAAGCACTTTCCTAAAACACGAAAATGAAGAGACAAATAAGAAGGCTCTAACCAACCTGTGAAAGAGAAAACTGTTTTAGTAGAATGTCAGTGAAATCTATAGTAAACACAAATGTCAGCTTTTGTCAATGAAACAAGTTCATTTTGGCTCCTAATCTTGGTAAAATTGGCCATTTTTAGATTAAGACATGAGCATCAGACATATTAGAATCCACAGAGAGACAAAAGAAAGTTTGGTCATGGGACCAAAAGTCACTGGTGAACTTTGTCTGAAGTATTTTTCCCAGTATTAGAGTAGTTAATCTTTTCCGGGAAGAGGCAGAACCCTTGAAGGCAGAACCCAGCACCAAGATTTAAGACCTCACAGACAAGGCAAGTTTCAGGGCACTGCTTAGATTAATTCCCTCAAAGAGTCACTCACCTCCATTGCAGACAGATTTTTACTAACCATGGATCCTCTTCTTTCATCCTCACCTAGAAAACATTAAGTCCACAAAAATTCACACCTGGCTCAGACTCAGGCATTCCCCATTCCTAGAAATTGTCCAGTGGCAGACTTATGCCAACATCACAGTGATCTCTGAGATGGTCATATCCATGAGAACAAGAAAAGCCTCAAAAGTCATCGTAAAGGACACAACTGTCGCTGACTGTAATGGTACATAGGCTTTTGGGGGAGTATTCTGTGCTTAAGACTTCAGTTTAAAACACCGTCATCATGATAGTGCCTAAGATGTTCCAGGGATAAACACAATACAAGGAAATACAAATAAAAATGCACAAGGAAAGCTGACTGGGTAATCAAAGTCTACAGAACTTTAATGTTCTGCCATAAAGAGCTCCTTACTGCCTCTCTTGCTCTCCCTCCTTCCAACACAAACAACTCTGCAATCATAGTATAATGGCCAGCTCAGAAACACCAGTTCCAAAGCCTGGGCTATCACAACTTTTATTTATTGCCTACTGTTATCTCCATTATGGGAAAGAAATCAGTGCCCTCATTAAAAGGTTATTGACAGCAGCTGCTGCCTAGAAAAGCTGCAGACTCATAGCCCAACCCCCTTGATTCACTGAATGTGGTAATCAATCAATCAATAAACATTTTTTAAAATTCTTACTTTGGGTCAGGCACTGAAATGGGTATTCAAATAAATAAATAAGTAAATAAAATGAAATTAAATAAAAAAATAAGTGAAACAATCCTTCCACTTGGAGAACTTACATTCTAATCAAGGGGCCAACATGGATATGTAAAAAAATAAAGGAGGGGATGTACTAGCAACTGGAAAGAGCTGGAAAGGATGACAATACATGCCACCCTAAGATCAAATTTACCTGGACTTCTGAAGGGCATAGTGTTGGCACCTGGGTGAGGCAAGAAAAGGGGAACAGATGATGTGGAGAGGTTTGTGCTAGATAAGGAAGGTTGAGTTTCATTGGGTGTCTCCTACAAATGGAAAAAAAATTGTGATTAAAAATACTTAAGGAAAAAGCCATATCAATTTTATAACAAAATATAACACCCAGACTATCACAAAACCTTCAAAACTGACCTTAGTTTAATTTTTTTGCCCTTCCAATCCATCCTCGTTCTGTCACTTCATCTAAACTCACTGCTTTCATTTCATTCCTTTTCTCAAAATATATAATTATTACCTACTGGGCTACTCTATCAATATTCTTATGTCAGGAATTGAAAGGTCTTCATAACGCTGGAACAGCATAATGCAACAATTCCATGATTCAGAGTCATAAGGCATCTTGATGGGCACAGTGAACAGGGCACTGAACCTGAAATTTTGGAGATCTGAGATCAAATCCAGTCTCAGACATTTACACGCTATGTAACCCTAAGTATATCAATTCACTTCATTCTGCTTTACTTTTCTCAATTGTAAACTGGGAACGATAGTAGCACCCATCTTCCAGGGTTCCTATGAAGAACTGCTGGAAATAATACTGGTAAAGTGCTTGTCACTTTAATAAATGTTAATTCCTTTCCCTCTTCATGAAACTTGAGTTCAGATCCCAATTCCAATATCTATTAGCTGTACAACTGACCATAGGCTAGTGTCTTAATCATATAGCCTCGCTTTCCTTGTCTATATAATGGGGATTTTTAGGATTTGCACAACCAACTTAAAGAATTTTGGAGATGATACTTTGTAATTCTTAAAATCCTATATACATAGTATTAAACTAATTAATATTATAAAATATAATTATTACCATTCCAATTTATTCTCTACTATTCCCACTCCTGTCAAACTAAGACACAAGATACCAGGTGATACTTCCAAGGTACCAAGGAAGCTGAGTGGATGAAAGGTTGAAATTAAAGCCTTGTACATCCACTCAGTGATTACCTCAGAGTCAGGGCTGTCAGAGGAGTCCTCTTCTTCAGAAGGCATCTTAGCAGGTTTTGATCGAAACCAACCAAACCATCCAAAACCAGAACCCTGAGGAAATAGGGAAGGGGGAACCATACTGTACATAGAATTGTTTCTCTCCATCATTTAAATACTACATGATAACAATCTTTGAACAAGAAGATAAAGAATGCCATGGAAACTTCCGTCCATGTTGTACAAATTGGAAGAGAAGAAAAGAGGGGATAGAGCTCTGGCCTCATGTTGAGATGGGGTAACAGTAACTTTGGAAAGTAGCTTTGGAAAGTTCTTATACCCCTTCCAGGTGAACAGAGGAAAATGAGAATGGTCAGCCAATATACTTTAGATTTCTGCTTATTGCCCTGGAGCAAGAAGAAAGATACTTCACAGAACTATAGGAACAGGTTCTTCTGGGAACATTCATGTTCTCTTCCAGATAAGGTGAAGAACAGGAGAAAGAAATTGCAGTTCTTCCTCAACCAATATTCTCACCTTTTTTCTCTGTAGAGAATGTTCGTAAGGTCAGAGGTTATGGAACTGATCTAAAGCATAAAGATCTGGGCCCAGTAAACAAGAGGGTTGTGTACCCATCAGGAGGCCCTATGGAAAGAGTACTGTTCTCAAGAGTCTAGTGTCTTTAATGTTTACTAACTATATGACGTTAGGCAAGTCACTTAATCTGTCATCTGTTTTCTGTCCTCTAAATTAGGGATCATAATATGACCTCACAGGGTGGCCATGTAGATAGAGCTTTATTATTAATTATGAGAATAGCTAACATATATTTTACAAAGCACTTTACATCAATTGTCTCATTTGAACCTCAAACAGTCTGGTGAGCTAGGCTTTTTTTCTTGTTATTCTACAGATGAGGAAAAGAAGAAAGAAAGAAAGAAAGTGACTTGTCCAGAGTCAGATAGCTAGTGTGTCTGAGACAGAATCCAAATGCAGATCCTCCTGACTCCAAGTCCAGTGCTCTGGACCTTAACATACTATAACTATGAATTATTATTATTGAGGCACAGAAATAAATTAAAATCCCTCAAAGTACAAAGTAGATACAGATATAACAAGAGATTAGTCTTTTCCACCTTTGCATTCTTTTCTGATTCCTTCTTATTCTTTACATTATCTTGGACAGCTTTCTTTTCATCTTCATCATCTTCATCATCATCATCATCATCATCATCTGAAGGGTCTTCTTTTTCCCCATCAAGAGAAATGGTGGAACCCTTAGAATTGCCTCGAACTCTAGTAGCCACTGAGTCCTGAATCAAGAGAGATGGCATCAGATAACTTAGTGGGCTGGTGCTAAAGAACAGAAGCAAAGAGTTATTAAAGTAATGATGCAGAAAGAGAAAGTCCAAGACATTCCCCCAACCAGTCGATAGGAGCCAAGAAACTTGCTTCTACTCTAGCCATGCAAGGAGACTTGGGAAGTCATTTCAGCTCAAGACACAGAATTATCACAAATATAAGGACTAAGATCAGCTGTGTACAGCTTTACAGAAAATAAAGCTGAGAACCATTGCCTATATCAGAGTAGAAAATGACCCTGGCTCTACTGTAATGACCAGGTTAAGGCTTTTGCTTAGAGCCGTTCAGGAAAGCAGGTCCTTCCACTTTTCCCCCAGCAAACTAAAAAATCAGAACAAATGCTGTGGTGCTACCAAGTCCAAGCAAAGCTGGCTTGACTTGGTGATCTAGCTTTCCTTCCCAGCCCATTCTCTTCATAAAGATTGACGAAGTTAGGAGGAAATAGTATTCACAGATCATTCTTTCCTGACATCTAAAGAATTTGTAACAAAGGATATAGGAAGAAATAAAAGAGATAAGAATTTCTTGGAAGCAACTGGAAGACTGGGTAGTAAGCAAATATAGACAAACAGGTAGATCATGACCAAAAATTTCCACTAAACAAACAGTACAATCTGACTTCAGTATCTTAGGTCTCCTCTCACTTGGAGTTTGAAAATTACCTTTTCAATCTCAGGGTACTGGTATTGATCTGACTTTTGAGATTCTGGGATATCTTCTGTAATATAAAAACAAAATAACATAATTTAGATGTTTGCCTTCATTATTTCCTGAAATGGTCCACAAAGCTACAGGCATTTAAGGGCAAATTCAATAGGATCACTAAACTCCAAGTAAAGTATGTTCAACCATACCAGGAGAAGACATTAACCTAGCTCCTCCTTGCCCATTGAACAAGGCCATTTCTGTACCTTCAAACACAGTGAGACCTTGAGCTAACTTTGTATCTAATTAAAGTAGTTCCCAATCCCACTCTCTCTAATTTGACCCCTGCCTCCATTTTGGACAACAAAAAAAAAAGAGTAGAGATGCTAATTTTTATCTATCTCTTCCATTTACAACTCTTTTCTGGCATAGTCAGTAACCTTTTCTAGGTATCAGGATGCATAAGAAGGAACTTATAATAAAATGAGGAAAAGTTTCCTGTATATTCTTTCTTTTATCCTCTTGTGTAAGTGGATGACCTTCAGAAAGTGGTTTTGCCTTACATGACTGTGAAATTTTAAAAAAGAATGGTATTTTCTTCTCACAGGCTGGAGTAACTCTCCAAGAACTCTCTCATAATTCAAGAGGTTTGCCTTCCCCACACCAATGCTTCTCATTCCAGTTGGAAGTTATAAAACCTAAAACAATTATTTCCTCTCTAAATGACTGATACCCAAGAAGAAGTTGTCCTGAAATCATAAATTACACTTGTAGAAATCAGCATCTTTATCAATCCTGGCTCCCATTTCTACTCATTACCCTCTTTGTCTTCCTTTGCTTCATCGTCTACCTCCAGATCTCCAACACTCTCTTGAAAGCAAAAGCTCTTCAGCCCAGGTAGCAGGCACTTACCATGGGGTAGGTATACTTGCTGAACTTCCTCTGGCTGTGTTATTACAGAGGGTAATGTCATTGTTGTCTCTGGCCTGCTATAAAGAGGTATTGATGTGCCTGGATACCCAGGACCTTCTCCAGCAGTCTTCAGGCCTAGATGAAAGGGAGGGTGCTGCTTCAGATCTGGCTGGCTTGAATCTGTTCCCTCAGGTGGAAGCTGTGTGGATGAAGGGTACTGGAGAGGCTCTGAGTAGACCTGACCCAGAGAGGGATCTTGGTAAAGGGTGTTTTCTGAGAACAAAAGGGAGAGGAGAATAAGATGCTCAGAAGTAGGTTTTGATTAACTAATCTAAAATTATTCATTTTGATATCTTTTATTAGGAAGTAGTAATAAGGATAGCATAACAATAATGCTGATGATAATAATAATATTAATCAATATCCTGCAATTAAAACTAGAAGGGATGTTTTAGATCATCTAGTCCAACCCTCTCCCATTTTATTGATTACCAAATTGAGATCTGTGGAAATGAAATGACTTGCCTAAAGTCACACAAATAACTAATAGCAGAACCAGGATTCAAATCTGGGTCTTCTAATCCCAAATTCCATACCTTCCTTGTAGCATCTTTTTTTTAGAATTGTCACTTTGCTTTCTGGTTCATTTTCTCATTTGATGAAGAATGAAAACTAAAGCTATACCCTCCCATTTAAGAGCATCATTAGGGGCTCATTTACTTCAACCTTAGAAAAACCACCAATGAAAATCTCAAGCCCAACATCAGAAATTCATAGTGGGCTTTCCTTTTTCCCCGAATAGAATACAGTCAACTCTTCTCTAAGTGAGGGACTGAAGGATCCTGAAATGCAGAGATAACCCATCCTCACTAGTGTGAATTTTTGCCAATCCTGTTAATAAGCAGAACTGACAAAATGCAAGAATCCTTATGATTCCCCTTGTTCATCTTCTGATGAAGGGGCTAAATGACAGAGAAATGACCAAAAGGAAGGTTAAAAAGAGAGCAACTAAAAGAGTTTAAATGATCAAATGTTGCCCCTGGAAAGAGCATGTGTGTGTGATCTTGATAAAGGAGCCAAGTTTCTCTAGGGATATCTATGATTACCTCCCTCCCAAAGATATTTTAAATCCTAATGAAGGGGGTTGTAAAAGAACTTTGAAAATAATTATGCTATACAAGCATTTATTCTTTTATATATATGATATTTAATCAGCCAATAAAAATGTGATTATCAAGCTTCATAGCTTCCAGATCAAAAAGAAAAATATTCCAAGTGGTAGAGAACAGAAAGATTGCATGCAAGTAATTCCAGACAGAATAATCACACAGAACTATTCATTAGCAATAAGGAAGAAAGGAAGGAGAAGGGGAAGGAAAGAGAAGAGGAGGGGAAAGGGAAAGGAAGAAAAGTGGAAGGGAAAGGAAAGGAAGATGAAGGGAAAGAGAAGGGAAAAGAATCTTCTTATACAGGATATGTTGTGATATAATAGACTGAAAAAAAGGAAAATAACTTTTACTCAAAATATAAAATAGCTTTTCACTTAAAAATAGTTTTCATCTTTAAAAATTAATATATAAGAAAACTATTCAGGCCAGAATAATCCCAAAAGACTATTCATTAGCAATGGAAAAGGAAAGGGTAAATAAAAAAACTACTACAATTGATGGTTTTCAAACACCCTCTAAGAAAATTAGAGATGAGCAAAATCTTCAAAACGCAAGTGCAGAGAACAAGGAAAATGGCAAGGGAGGCAGTATGGTGCTTTCAAAGAAGGGTTAAGGTGAGAACAAAAAGAGGCCAGCTTAGAGTTTGATTATTTAGAAAAGCAATAAACAAACGAACAGGAAATGGTGAAGAGAGAAGGAGGAAATCACAATGATTCTTGCAACTGAGACAACACATGTGAAAGTCACTCAAATAGCGAGATCAGAGGTAAAGAAGAGTGGAGAATCTCATCATCTTCATTCTTAAGTGGGCCAAGTAAAGGAAGCTTTTGAAAATGATTCCAGTGGTAGAAGAACCAAAAAAATAGCAAAGAATAAAACTGAAATGTTCATGGTTAGTGGGGATGTTTGAACATGAAAATGAAGGTTAAATTGCCTCAAATAAAACAAACTACAGTTCCAAGAGGGCATATTACTCATTTAAAAGGGCAAAGCATAGTGATTTGCATCTGGAAGCTGGAAGGGTAGGAAAAAAGAAGAGGATTGATTTTTTTTTCAAGCAATATAAACCCCAGGTACTTGTGTTTATTTCGGTGGTGAGTGATTTTATTATTTTTTAGAAGTATAAGTTGTCTTAATAGTCTTGGTGCACTTTTAAGCGTTTAAAACTTAAAAGTGCCCTAAGATTTTTGAGACTACCTATATTACAATAGGATTTGATGGAGACAAAAATTCAACTTAAAAATCACCCCACTAACAGGTGTTTATTGTATACCTATTATGTGAACTGAACTGATACAAGATATAACATAGTCTCTGCTTCCAGCTCTCAAGAAGTTATTTATTAAACTGCAAAAACTTTAACAAAATAGCTAAAACAATTAGAAAATGATAAAAGGTAATATGTAATTGAGTAATTACTTGTATAGTATTGACTATGAATGATATAATTCAGAAATGAAACATATTACTCAGAAAAAGCTTCTTAGAGGAGGCAGAAGTTGAATGGGGGCTTAAGGATGGGTAAGAATTAAGAAGGTAAAGAAATTCATTTCCATCAGATGGAAAAGAATCACCATCATTATCATCATTACTATTAAATACAAAAATGAGAAAAATATCTAGTCTCTCATTGGTGTAGGAATTGCTTTCACACAAGTCTATGACTTAATAGAAAAGTCCTGAAAAGTTTCCTAGTGATATACAAAGGTGAAGTGACTTGGTAATTATCTATGATGAGATTTGAAGTGAGCTCTTTCTACTGCCACAGTCCACTCTCTATTCACCATGCCATGCTGCCTTTTGGGGGAAGGAGAGAACCATCCCTTTGATTTCTTTGGTATAAAGAACCCAGAGTGAAGAAACTCCTACCAGTGTAGAGCATCTATTCTACAACATACAGTCTAAGAGGGCATTGAAAGGTTAATGCAACTGACCATTCCATAAGAATTTATGAAACATTTATTAAATGTCAGAAATTAGGAATACAAACTTACCCAACATCGCATAACTATGGCATGTCAGAAGTGGGATCTGAACCCAGGTTTTTCTTACTATAAACAGATATTCTCTGTCCACCATACCACATAGTTTCATTTTTTTCATGATAGCATATTATATTATTTTTATCATGTAATTATAATAGATTAGATTACATTAAGCTAATCATTCCCACTAATGATTTATACACATGTAACTTTTGGCATAGATACCTGCTGTTGACTGTTTGGCTTTTAAAATATCTGTGTAAATGAAATCAGGATCACCAAGGTCTTCTTCTGCCTTTTTCGTAACCTTAAAAATAAAAAACAAAATAAAAGAGGTTAAAAGGGAATTTGGGCATTTTACAAACTTGAAACCAAAAGAAAACTCACCATAGTGATAGGAATTACAAGGCAATCAATTGACAATGAAGGGGAAGCTAAATGGGTCACTAACAAGTAATAATGGCCTCTGAGTACTGACCCAAGACACCTGTCCTTATCCTTCCATTCCCCAGAAGAATAAGGTTGATTCACTTTCCAGGAAGAGGCTAGAGACAATAGCTGCCACCCTCCCACATTTTATTCCCTGGAAACTAAAATAGAGAGATTAGAGGGACATGAGGAAAAAGCAGCATAAATCTGATGCTGGAATGAATGTTAGAATCAATCTAATCTAACCCAGCCTTCTTTTGATAGATGAGGAAACTGAAGTCCAAAAAGAATGACTGGCTCTGAGATTAGGTCATCCACATGGCAGAGCCAAAATTCAAATTCAAGTCCTTTGACTCTCAAGGCTGCTGGGTAAATGTTTAACATATATATATTTCTATATTGTGTATATATGTGTGTGTGTGTGTGTGTGTGTGTGTGTATGTGTACATATATATTTGTGTAAAAAACAATTTTGCATTATTAATATTTAGCTATGTATATATATACAAATATACATGTATATAAAACCACTTGTTTCATCTGAATTACTAACATTTTTGCCTTCGCTAAGTCTAGACAATCAACAAAATGATAAACCTAGTCTTGATTTGTGATTTACTGATTTCTGAGATGTAAATACTTCAATGGAAATTTAATCATCAGCTCTCAAGAGCAGATTTCAAGCTAGCTCTAATATATCCCCGCTCTGGTTTCAAATCTACTGTTCTTTCTACTGTACTCTGGAACATAATGTCTTGAGAATATAATTTCCCAATGCAAAGAGGCAAAGGGAACTATCTTGATATACCAAAATTAGAAGTATTAACATAAATAATTTTTAAGAAGTTGTTGGAATTAAGGAATTATCCCTCCTTTCTCTAGAAAGTTTCTCTTTATCTTCTCTGCAAAGCAAAAATTTGGTAAATTTCTATTAAGGTCTAGTTCTGTCCTAGCTGTCATGACTGACTTTTATAATTTTAAGAACAAGATAGAAATGAAGGGAAAACTCTTAAGGAATTATTCCCATATTACCCAAAAATGTCATTTCCAAAAGAGAAAGTTCTTCTGAGTACTAATTTTTAAAAAATCTGAAGTCTATCTCTAAGTTTTTACTTTTACCTATTCTAAGGCAACTTCCACCTAACAGCTTTTCTATCAACTCTAAGAAAATAGAGTTTTGATGGCCATGACCTATCTCTTTAGAGATCTCAAAATGAGAGTCAAAGAGCTAGCAGCTAGCAGGAGTTTTCCACATTGTCATTAGTCACCATTATTGTTGTTGCTCATCCTTTATTTTAAGCGGACCAATAACATTATGGGCTGATAGCTTAACTTGCATGTGAATTGAATTTAAGTGAGACAGAATTGCACAAAGTCATCAGTCACATATTCTCTGCCAGATTCATCCAAGTCCATTGGCAAGACAAAAATCAAGATGACTGACCAGTGGATAACCTTGACATCTTCAACATCTGACCAAGGTCTAAGAGTTCCACACATCTGCTTTAGCTGCCTTCGTGGCTGAATTGTTCTCACCTGCTCATTCCACTTGGAAAAGTCTTTACATGGGTTGGGGCAGATAGTCCCTAACTCACCAATGTGTTGGAGGCCTCAGTCTCAACCTGGTTTAGTCCATCTACCAAGATGATTTACCAGGGTGTAACCACTGCACATGCTATAGCTTCTTCATATTATACCATAATGACTTGGTTACCATACCGACAAAGAAAGGACACTTGAGCTGAATGAGCAAAAATGTAGCAACTTCTACTTACTGCCACAACCTTACCAGGGTCATTACCTCTGAAGTTGCCTCTAAGCATCGCATCAAATTAAGGAAAGGCCAGACTTTGGGACTATTGTTTCTTAAAGTGGCTCATATCAAATAAGATAACATTTGTAGTGCTTTGCAAACCTTTAAGTATTATAAACAGTTATCTAACATAATCATTTTAATCATCATCATTAATATTATTATACCATTACTACAGAATTGATTGTATTAACACAAGAGAAAACAGAACTAGTTACCACCTTATTGTGGTGGATCAGTTCAGCTCTGAGGATATGGGCTACCTGGTAGTTTTGCCTGTCTTTCTTCTTTTGTATTCCCCTAAGGCAGATGGTACAGTGAATAGAGCATTGGGGCAACAGTCAGAAAGACCTGAGTTCAAATCCATACTCAAACATTTACTAGTTCTGTGACCTTGGACAATTCACTTAACATCTTTTTGCTTCACTTTCTTCAGCTGTAAAATGGGTGATCACAACAGCATTTACCTTAAAGGATTGTTGTTAAGGTCAAAGAGATAATACTTGTAAAATCACTTAACACAATTCCTACATATAGTAGGTATCACACAAAAGTTCATTTCCTTCTCCTCTTTCTGTCCTCCAAAGAAACATGTACTGTAAGAGAGCTGAAATCTTAAGCACAGCATCCATGGGGATACACAATAATGACTGAACTACAAAGTCAGTGATAGATGTTATCTTTCAAATCTTCTAAAGTCTTTCTTAGTCTATCTCATGTGTCTGGAACATAAGTGATATCCCACCCCAGCAATGACTGTTTGTAAGACACTAACAGTTACTGACCAAAGAATAAGGAAAAGTAGCTCTTCATGAATGAGAGCAAGAGACATTCTGGAAATTCTGCCAACTTGCCAAAGACATCAGACATGATCATAAATGTAAGCATAGTAGGCCATCTATAGGGTATGATAACCAAGTATCATACCTTTAAAAAAAAGACCTTCCCCACCTGATTAATGATGTCCTAAAATTCTTTTTTCACTTTCATTCCCTTAATTAGAAATGAAACTCTGAGAAAGTCAATACATAAACTTCTATTGACTTTTAAGAACAATTTGTCAAGTCAACAAGCATTTATTAAAGGCCTACTGGGTACCAGACACAATGTTAAGTGCTGAGAACCAAAGAAAGGCTAAGGAAAGCCTTTGTTATCAATAGCTCAGTCTAAACGGAGAGACAATATGCTCATATCTATGGGCAAACATGATATAGAAAGGTTAAATTTAAAGTCACCTAAAATAGAATGTAACAGCATTAGTAGGGGACCAAGAAAGGTTTATTGAGAAAGGTGGGCTTTTAGCTGGGGAAGTCATGGAAGTCATCTCATAGAGGGATTCTAAACATAAAGGACAGTCCATGAAAATGCATGGAGATAGGGCATGGTCTGTGCCCAAAATCCAGTATCATTAGATCCTAGACTCTGTTGAGGATAGTAATGTGTAGGAAGACTAGAAAAGTAAGAAAGGATCAGGTTATGATGGCAACAGGGAATACTAGAGTTATGGCTTAGAGTAGGAAAAGGTAGAGTGAAAGGAGGGTGACATGGTCAGATATGCATTTTAGGAATTTGAGGGAGATTGATTTGATACTGAATGATAAATGGATTGAAGTGGGAATAATCTTGGGGTAGGTAGATCCATCAGTATGTTATTGCCATAGTCCGGGCATGAGGTGATGCCCCAATATAGTATCTGGATCAGAGGAAAGAAAAGAGCACGTACATGAGATGTTATAAAGGTAAAATCAACACTAGCAATAGATTGGATATGGAGGGTAAGAGAGGGTAACACTTAGATTGTGAGCCTCAGTTACCTAAAGGAAAACTTGGAGGAAAAGATGAATTAAGTTTCAGGCGATTCGAGATGCAATGCTGGAGGTCAGGAGAAAGGTTAGGGTGGGCTAAATTGATCTGAGAACCAACAGAATAGAGATAACAATTGAATCTATGGGAGCTGATGAGATCACCAAACAAAAGAGTATAGAGCAAGAAAAGAAGAGAGCTCAGAATAGAACCCTCTGAGCAGACCTGATGTTAATGAAGATCCAGCACAGGAAATTGAGGAGTAGTTGGATAAGTTAGGAGGAGAACCAGGGTAAAACAATGTCTCCAAACCCTAGAGAGAAGAGAGTATCAAGTAAAAGGGAATGATTGACAATGTCATACCATGCAAAAACAAAGAAGGATGAAGACTGAGAAAAGATTGAGATCTTTGGTAACAATGGAAAATGTTGTTTCAGTATACTAAAGAAGCTAGTTAGATGACGGATATAGCCCTGGACATAGAGCTAGGAAAATCTGAGCTTGAATCTTATATCAAGCACTATCCATTTGACTTTAGTCAACTAGGTGAACAAAGCTATTGATTTAGGAACAGGAATACTTGAATTGAAATCCTCCCTCATATACTTAAAAGGGTAATTCTGAGGATCAAATGAGAAAATATATCCTAAATAAACTATATAAAATGTTAACTTTGTTGTTCAGTCATTTTTTTTAGTCGTGTCCAACTCTTTGTGACCCCATTTAGAGTGTTCTTGGCAAAGATACTGCAGTGGTTTGACATTTCCTTCTCCAACTCATTTTACAGATGAAGAAATTGAGACACAGGTAAGTAACCTGCCTAGAGTCACTCAGCTCTAGTGAGTGCTAGAGTGTCTGAGAACAGGTTTGGACTCAAGAACATGAGTCTTCCTGACTCTCAATCCAGCACATAATTCTTTGCACAAAAGTTAATTGTCATAATTATTTAAGCTATCATCATAGCCTCTCCTAAGGCTTTAAATGAGGGCAGTGATGAACAAAGAGATCAATAGTTGTAAGGGAAATCAAGATGAATATTGAAGTCTGTATGGATGATGACAGGAGTTGGGTAGATAAGGAACAAATTCAATGGATGAAAGTATCCAGGACCAGGTGAGATCCAAAAGTGATAGAATAAAGTTGGTAGTGGGTGAGTAAGGAATATGCCTGTTCATCACCTTGACCCCATGAATAAGGGAGCATAAGAAAAGGTATTTGGAAACTTTTCAAGAAAACTTGATTCTTATTACTGCCAGGAAATGGAAGAAGACTAAGAAGAGAAGATTAAAAATGAAGGGAAGATATTCCTAGAACAACAGGTATTCCAGAGGGCACAGTAAAAGAGGTAGGTAAAGCTCACTTAGCCTCACCCTCAAGGTACCTTAGTCCTAACCTTGATTCTTACTATTCCTTTACCCACCAACAAGCACATAGTGACCTGGACCTTTACTGATATCAAGCCACCACCTTTTATCCTCGGTGCAGTACAGGCAAATTAATGTTGGTTACCAAGCCCTCCCCTCTGACTATCCCACCTCACCCTTACCTACCTTGAGTTCCCTTTGTAGTTCTCGAAGCTTCACCAACCACTCAGGTTCATACTCTTTTCCTCGATGACGCCTTTCTAAGAGCAGAGGGTCTGACAGTTTCAGTTGTTCTGATAACTATGCAATATTGGAAAGAAGAGTGGTGGAGAGCAAGAGAGAAAAAGGAAAAGAGAGGGAAGGAAAACAAAAGACAGAAAAGGGAAAGAAATCCTTAATGTGCCAGCAAAACAAAATCATACTCAACAGCAATCTTTAACAAAATAAATAGACTACTTCAGCAGCTTTTGTTCCCTATCTCTATAAGGGAATAAGACCAAATTTCTTGTATATATCTGTATTGCTTTAAGGTTTATACAGAACTTGCATGCATTATTTCATTTGGTCAGCCATAAATAACACACAAAAAAATGTCAGATATAAATTGCTACTGGCCCCAAGATGTGATTATCTCCAAAGCATGTGAATTCCACCATCATCAAAAGCTAAACCTTCCCTAACCAACATGGAATTGGGCCCTGGGCCCTGAATCCCATTAACAGCTATTACAAGTTATATGGAGCTCCAACCAATAATCTCATTGATTATGGAACTTGAGCATTCTACCACTTGTATCTCCTCAAAAACAAACCTTAGTTTTAAATGAGGATGACTTTATATTCTACAACTAATGAAACTGATCCTAAAAAAAGTTTTCCTGATTTTCTATTTGTTGTTTTGCATGGTTTTCATTTTTTTCAAAGCTGTGGGTTGATTTGTTTTTGTTTTCCCGTATGTGATAAAATATTCCATGCATTTAAAAGTATTTTAATAAGGTTTATTTCCTGTTTTAATCACTGAAGTATGTTTTCTAAACCCCAGTGTTTACAATTAAGAGAGCATATTTGGAATTGTATGGTTCTACTGTATTATAAAAATACACAAGGGCAGATTTCTTCCATATCACGTGCCAACACCCAGGGGTGCATGATAGCCCTTTTTTGTGCACAGTTTCAGACCTCTTTCTGCTTATCATATCTGGGCATGCATATGTGGTCAAAGACTTCTGTTGGTTCCACTTTTAGAGCATCTTCAAAGGAGATGTAATGGGGGCACCTAAGCTGCTTTACAATGCTTTTCATAGAGTGACTCAGATAAAACACATTCCCAGAAGCCTAAGAGGAGCTCACCTTGATGAGTTCTTCTAATAACACAGGGTGGCTGCTCTCTGTCTGACTCAGGAGGATTGAACTGATACCCTCACAGTAATGCAAGGCTTGGGATGTGAGACCATAATCTGCCAGACGGGAAGCATAAAGCAGTTTGTATACCTATGAAGAAAAAAGAGGGTCAGTGGTGTAACTGATAGTTCAGAAGGGGAAAGCAAGGAAAAAGACCTGAAGAAGATTTCTTGAAAATCAAATGACTGGCCACTCAGCTCTAAATGACTTTCCTATTTAAGGATGAAAAACCACATATTATCAACTGAAAAAGTTCAATTCCAAATCTAGTAAAGAGTTACCCGGTCATGGAGAAAGCCATGTAAATCAAAAGAAACTTATTTTTTTCTATAGTTCTAGACCCCATGAAAATGAACTGAGATATAACAAACTTGTCATACCTTTCTAATAATCTTTTAATGTACTGCAGCTCTCTGTGGGATGAACTTATATCATATTTATCTGTGTTTTCCACTAAGGTCTTACTTCCATGCTTCATCATGGAAGTGATCTGGGTTTTTTAAAAAGACTATGCCTTTGAAGTATGAGTTCTGGCAGGTCTGATCAACCTGGAATAGCATAAGGTAAGGACGAGTGATATTCTAAGACTGCTGTCCAAAGACAAGGGAATATAAATCTTGGTAACTGAAACCTCAAAAGAAACCTTGGGTTTACAGGCCAGATTACTTTTCTAAGGACCATGCCTTAAACCCAAATCACTCTGGCTTTCATTGATTGGCCAATAATAGGTCCCAGGCCAAGCCTCATTTGGTCATTATTTGGACTCTGAAGACCTAGAGTAAGTTTAAATAGAATTGTTCCTGTTTTGACAAGAAACCTTGCGGGTCTTTCCCTCTCTGACTGATATTTGTTTTTACTACATAAAAGAGATCTTTCTTTGCCTCATTGCTTACCTAGCCTTGGTTGTTGCCTCAGAAAAACTGAGGCTTGGGAAAGATATTAGTTTAAAAAGATCTAGGTCTCTCACTGCATCCAGGACCATCTCCAGGTATCCTGATCTATATTCAAATGGCTCTGGATGAGAAAATGAAACTGGTGACTTTTAACCACTTAAATTCAATTTAGTTGCAAGTCATGACATCATCTTCCCAATGTCATGGTCCTCTTCTAGAACGAAGGCAAACAACAATCCAAATACGAGAGAGTTATCAATATCTTAAAGAGCAGTGGATTTATAAACAAACATTGGGAATCATCATGGGCAAGAAAAAGGAAAAATATTAGCCAGAGAAAAAATGGTCAGTGGAAGAAAGAAAATCGGGGGCCAGTTTTCTAGTATCACAAAAACAACAAAAAAAATGGAGAAGCCACCAAGAAGTGAATGGCCAACAGTAGCAAGTCCCATATTTCTGATAGTTGAGATGTCCTAATATTAAGCAGCTGAGAACTTGGGGTTCACAAAGGGCAAAATTAGCTGGGGAAGTTGAACAAAATTATAGGCTCTATTTTGGAGAGACTCTAAGTCAACCAATACTGAAAGAGAATAGAGGTGATGAACCCTTGGTCTGAAAGAACAAGGTTATAAGGTAGGACTGAAATTGAAGTTCTTCTGAAAGGAATCTTGGTTCAAGTAAAATTCCTTTTGAAAATAAAGAATTTTTCTTTGAAGAGACAAGTTTGGAAAAGTGCATGATGCCATGGATTGTGGAATTGGGAACATCCAAATTCAAATCCAGTCTAGTCACCTATTATATGACTTTGAACAAGCCACTTAAGTTCATCTGTCTCCATTTCCTGATCTCACAGCTGCTGTGAGAATAGAGATAATATGTATAAAGTGTTACATAAATTTCCGTTATTATTATTATTATTATTATCATTACTGAGACCAAGAATTGTTGCTTTTTCAAATTATTCACCTTGATACCTAAACTTTGCTCAGTTCACAGTGAGTATATAATAAGTGTTATATTGGCCGATCGATTATGTTGCTAGATTATTGAAGGATAACCTGAGTTAAAATTCTACTCCTTATACTTACTAGACTAGGGGCAATTTACAAAGATTTTGAACCTCTATTATTCATCATTAAAATGGAGGGAAAATATCAATAGCAACCATCTCACAGATTTGCTGTGCTTTAAATTAGATGATATGTGTAAAATATTTTGAAAACTTTAAAGCACTGTATAAATATCAATTTATTATCTGATTTCCAACATCCACCCTCCAATCCATCCTCAACACAGCTGCCAAAATGATTTTCCTGAAGCACAGGTCTAACTATGTCAGTCTCCTACTTAGTAAAACTCCAGTGGCTTCCTCTGATCTCTAGGATCAAATATAAATTTCTTTGTCTGACATTTAAAAATTTTCACAATACTTGCCCCAGTGTGCCTTTCTAATCTTATTACACATTCCTCCTTTCTGCACCCTTTGGTCCAGTCAAACCACCCTTCCTACTGTTCCTCATTTGGACACTCAGTCTCTATGGCTTTTCATTGGCTATCACTACTGCCCCCCAGATGCTCTCCTTTCTCACCTCTACCTTTTCAAAATCCTAGCTTCCTTCAAGATTCAGCTCAAGCAACATCTTTCATATTCCCTCCTACTTCTCAAAAAAAATACTCTGCATTTATCCTATATAAATGTATATGTATATATATATATGTATATATATGTATATATATATACATATATATATATACACCTATACACACACACACACATATATATGTGTGGATGGGCAGCTAGGTTTCATAGTGGATAGAATACTAAAGCCTAGAGTCAGGAAGACTCATCTTCCTAAGTTCAAATCTGGCCTCAGACTTTAAGTATCTGTGTAAACTTGGGCAGGTCACTTAACCCTACTTGCCTCAGTTTCATTATCTATAAAAAATGTGTGTGTATACTCTTTGAGGGTGGTAAGTGTTTAATTTTTGTCTTTGCAGCCCTAGTGCTTAGTAAAATGAGTGATTCATAGTAGGTGTAAATAAATGTGTAATGGAGAACTGGACAATAAGCCTAGACCATATAAGCATGTGCAGAATGTCTGTATCTACTCCAAAGTCTATACAGTAATTGTTTGCACCAAACATTCTTTATATACTTAAAAGGACTAGCTCCAGGGAGCTGATACAATCTCCACATGGATACTGGAACCATCCCACACATTCCATTAATATTCATAAGGACTAGGCTCACTGGCCAGCCTCCTATTAAAAATACTTGTTGATTAATTGATTGATTGATTATCTTGACCAAGGGGTTTATAAAAGTCTTTGCAACCAGTGACTTTGTAAAGATTATCTTTTGTGGGGAGAGGAAGATTGAACAGGGCACCAATATTATTTGAGGAAAAATGTTCAATTTCCCCCATGACTCAAAGTTTACTGGATACCTAGAATAAGTCATTTATAATTTGAACCTGATAGAGATCATCAATGCTGAGAACACCAATGGCATTAGTCTATCACAGATAGCTCATCTGATATGTAATAATGCTAAGGAATATAGTTACCTGGAAAGAAGGGATGAAGGATTTGGGGCGTCCCAGCATCTGACAGTATTCAAAGATTTCTGTCCTTTGGATGGCCTCAGTATTTGCAAATTTCAAAAACTCCTGACTAAAACCAAAGAATAGTGATATATAAAAGAATGTGAGGTCTAAGAAAGAAATGAGAGCTTATAGGCATACAAACACACCACCACCCAACTATGGTAGGGTTTTGATCTCTGAGTAAATTACTTTAGTATGACAGTTATTAATGAGATGTTAGATGGACCCAGCCTAAATGTTCTGATCTCCCCACTACATCTGCCTTCTAAAACTGGGAAGAAAATGTAAGAAAATGCTGTAAAATATACACATGGAATTTCTTACTAGAGAATCAAGCAAAACAAGCTGAATCTAGACAATAGCATATCCTACATCCTCCTCTTTGCAGTATAGGGAAACATCTCATTGGGGCTATTCCACTCATATGGTGAATGAACTGTCAATTCTCTATACTTGGAAAATGGATAGGTGTATTTTCCAAGAGGTCCCCCCCCCCAAAATGCTAAAGTCCCAGAAAATAGCCATTTGCCTAATAAAAACCATCCTCAGTTCTGGGGATGGACTGGCCCTACTGTCCTAAGACCTGCCTAGTCAAATCCAGAGAACCCAACACCAGAGCAAGATGGAACCTAGGCAACAAATCCTTTCAATGAAATAATATTCTGAAAAGAATGACATCAAGGAAGCAAGTATCAGAGGTTCACGGAGGAGAGAAAATAATGGAAATTCTGCTAAGGCAGAAATCAAAGGACTAGCCATGTAGTAAATTATGAAGAGTCAGAATAAGTTGCTATCACATTTGATTATCAGAAAGGAAATCAAAAATTTCATCTGCTCAAAATCTCTCAACCACCAATTTGTCTTGGTGCCTAAAACTAAACAGAGAATCATAAAATGATCATAGATTTAAAGCTGGAAGGGATCTCAGAGACCAGCTAATCCAAAACAAACTTTACAAATGAGGAAAGTGCAGTCAGGAAATTCAAAGTTACAAGAATTAGAGATGAGATTTGAAGCCAGGTCCTGGGACTTTAGATATTTCTCCTCTTTTACTATATCCTATGGCCTCCCTAGATTTAGAGTCACACCTCTAATTGACTCCTTCCTACCTTTCCAGTCTTCTTAGACCTTATTCTCCTCCAGATGCTCTAAAATCCAGGGACACTAGTTTCCTTGCTGTTCCTCTTATGTGATACTCCATTTCCTGATATCTGTGCATAGGGACCACTAGTTGGTTCCCCTACCCAGAATTTTCTCCTTCCTCTTCGTCTCTGCCTCTTAACTTCCCTAGCTTCTGTTGTGTCTCATTTCAAATCCCACTTTCTGCCAGAAGTCTTCCCCAGTCCCCCTTAATACTGGTACCCTCCTTCTAAGAATACATTCCTCTAATTTGATACATACATAAATATATGGATAGATAAACAGATAGAATCATAGATACACAGATACATAGACAGACACATATATAGATTGATAGGTGATGGGGGGGTTGTTCTTTATTCTCAAAGAAGACCATGATATCAGGGAGCTGGTGCCATGACAAGCACATGAATTGGATTTGAGTGAGATGGACTGTTCTAAGTCATCAGCCTCACTTTCTCCCCCAGAGTCATCTGGATCCAGTGACCAGATATGAATCAGGATGATTGAAGATGACCCTGGATACAAGGCAATAATGGTTAAGAAACTTGCCCAAGGTCACACAGCTAATAAACATCAAGTGTTTGAGTCTGGGATTAGAACTCCATCCTCAAGACTCTAAGGTCAGTGCTCTATCCATTGCACCACCCAGTTGCCCTAGATAGATATATAGAGACATGCATAGACAGACAGACAGACAGACAGATAGATAGATAGATAGATAGATAGATAGATAGATAGATAGATCTAGTGAGATGCTAGAGAGATAGAGACTGCAGGAGAGAAAGTGAGGTTGGTGACTTTGCACAGCCCTCTCTCTCACTTAAATCCATGTCATAGCATCACCTCCCTGATGTCATCATCCTCTTCAAAAGCAAAGTACAAATAAGATATAACTAGATAAATATCTATCTTCTTTGTACATACTTATTTAAATGTAGCTTCCTTCATTAGATTTTGAGTTCCCTGAAGCAGGCACTATTGCCTTCTCTTTGAAATTAACTTCAATTTATCCAGTACACATCTTATTTGTTTGCATATAGTCATCCCTATTAGACTGTGTGCTCTTTGCAAACAGGAACTGTTTTTGTCTTTCTTTGAATCCCTAATGATTGACATACTTAATAAATGCTTGTTGACATAACCTAGATTAAAACCCTGTCTCCAGAAACTTCCTCTTAAAATGCAAATATGGCACCCAAGAAGGACAACATATTAACAGAGAGACACAAACTTTTGGAATTCACATAGGACAACTTCTATGTCGGACTAATAATCCTCTAGCAAGGACAAGGGCTTCAATCAGAATGAGACTGGAAACCATTGATAAGGGAGTTGGGGATGGGAGTGGGTCCAGAACATAGAGTATCCCTAGGAAGAGCTAGTAGGAACAGCGTTGAGATAGAGAGTGATTGGGCTTGGGTAGCCAGGAGTAGCAGCCTTAGGATACTGAGCATTAGGAAGAAGGAGAGGAAAAAAAGAATATGACAAAGGAAGAAAGAAATCCAATTTCTTAAAAGAGATTCAGGTCATCCCTGGCTGTCACAGGCACCCAGAACCTTCCAAAGAGAGCTTGGGATTCTTAATGCACTTCTCTATCGCTCCAAAATGCTATTTGGGTAGTTTTCAGTCAGTGGAAGCAGAGCACCACCTGGTGGCCAAATACATTTAATACTAAAGTATTTCTCAATTCAAGTGGTATCTGCAGACCCTTGGAGGTCCATTATGGAGCATGCATCATTTCTCTGTATCCAAAGATGTCACCCAGGGGTATTGCCCAAGGAAACAACACTGGCCTGGAGGGTCTCATGAAAGGAAGATGAAATCAAATATAAGAGAAATTGTAAAATTCAAATTGTGCTTTAAAAAAAAGTCCTCTCTTCACACATGTTCCATCAACCTCCCATCTGCTAATATATTCATGTACCTGTGACTACTGCCCAGCAAAACCAGGTGGTCTGTCTTCACAGTGTAGTGACCAAAAGGCATATTGGCCATCAAGTAACAGAAGTGAGCTGCCTCCAATAGCCCTTTCCCAGCTGAATGAGAAAAGCGAAAGGTCAGTCAAGATTGAACCAGTCACCAGAGGAAGGTCCCATGCAAAGATCAGTGAATACTGGTATTTGAGGGGCCACTCATGGATATCTTCTGATGGGAAAAACCAAGAAATTCATGCCACCACTCCCATATTCTCAGTCTCAGGAATTTGGATCCTTTTGAAAATTAGCAAATAAATAAGGAACAGGTGTGTTGGGAGGGAGGCAAAATGGAAGAGTATTTAGTCAAAGTAAAATGATTTCTGGTTAGAAATTCATTGGTGTTTCTAATTACTGCTGTCATTCCTAAAGGAGTGGAATGAGACTGTGCTGCCTTTGACTCTGTAGAATTAAGACCTATATTTAAAATTCTTCATGAAGGAGATAAGTAGAGATACACAAAATTAACAGCAAATCTTAGCTCTTTCCCCAAGGTTTCTGAGAATGTCTATCTTCCAAGTAGAATGGAAGTTCCTTGAGGACAGGAAATGATTTATTTTTGTCCTTGTGTCTTCCATAGAACCAAGCATTTAATAAATTTGTGTCAATTCATTGACCTCCCATCCAAAGAGAACTGGGTATCTGGGGAATAGAACTGTCTTTTTTGGGGCAGAGTCTATGTTGAGGCTTCTCTGAGTGATTCTGAGAAAAAAAATCTGCTTCCTTTGCCTTACCCAGGGTGTCCCCCATAGTAATGATGGCTCGCTGATGCAATTCAGGGTCTCCGGCCTGGTTGGACAGCATAACAGCCAGATGTGGCCTCCAGTCTCCCCACTGCTTGTCCCCACAGCACTGAAAAACAAGAGGGGAGAAAGAAGGCAGGTCGGTGGAATTTCCTTGAATTGGTATTACAAGCAATGAGAAAAGGAGGATATCTACTGAGAATCATAGGATTATAGAATCTCGGGACTGGAAGGGTGATTCATTTGTTACAATTTCCCAGCTAAAGTAGGAGATTCTCTTGATGCTTCTGCTAACCTTTCAGGATTAGTCAAGGTCTCCTTGAATTGAAGAATCACTATCTGCAGTCTCAGCAGTTTCCACCAGATTTCTATATTCCAGCAACCTTTTCTGACCTCTTATCTTTTCTCAATGGCACTGCTATCACCTTATGTTCCAGGAAGTCAGGGAAAATAAACAAGTGAGGGGACCAGTATATATTGAAAGAATATCAGTTAAGAAGCAGCCTGGAAGATGGGGATTAGATGCCAGGAACATGACTTAGAAGAGTATAAGTCAGAAATCAACTAGACCTACCCCTATCCAATCTACTAATCCCTCTACATCTAGGGTTCTTTAACATTTTTTGTGTCTTGGACCTTTTGGCAGGCTGGTGAAATCTAAGAACCCCTTCTTAAAATAAGGCTGTTAAATGAATAAAATAAAATTCACAGAATTGAAAAGGAGGGGCAGCTAGGTGGTACAGTGGATCAAACACTGGCCTTGGAATCAGGAGTACCTGAGTTCAAATCTAGCCTCAGACAATTAATAATTACCTAGCTGTGTGGCCTTGGCAAGCCACTTAACCCCATTGCCTTTCAAAAGCTAAAAAAAAAAGAATTGAAAAGGAAACCAATTACAAAAAGATGCAATTAAATACATAATGATGTAATTTATTCACATCCATTTTTATGAACTCCTTGAAATATATTCATAGATTCCCAGGTTAAGAAGCTTTATTCAAAAATAATTATTGTTATTCAGTCTTGTCTGATTCTTTATCCCCAAAGGAGTGGTTTATCATTTCCTTCTTCAGCTCATTTTACAGATGAAAAAGTGAGGTAAACAGGGTCAAGTGACTTGCCCATGATCCCACAGCTAATAAAAGGTCTGAGACCAGATTTGAACTCAGGAAGAGTCTGCCTGACTCCAGACTCAGCAGTCTAGCCACTGCACCATCTAGCTGTCTGGGATGCCTTTAAACTAAAAGGTTCCTCTTGTTTCTATTTAAATACCTCCAGTGATGGAAAACTCATTACCTCAAGACACAGGCACATTCCATTTTGGACAGGTGTGTTAAGCAGTTCTTGATCACATGGTGCAACAATCTACCTCCTGTCACCCAAGTTCCACCTATAACCCTCTTTCTGCCTTTGATAGCTATAAAGAATGCAGTTAATGGCTCTTTTATATGACAGCCTTTCCAATATCTGAAAACAGCCACCATATTCCTCATAAAACAATGTAGTCTAAGTGCTTTATAAACTTTAAGAAAATTAGATAAATGTCAACTGTTATTGTCTTCATTATTGACAAGATAACAATGATGATGACGACGAAGTAGCCAATCATGAAAGATCATCTCCCCCCAAAACAGTCTGAAATTCAGTGATGGGAGATTCATCTTGGGGAGGTTAATAAAAGGTCACTTTTAAAAAATGCAACAGTCTTGGCAGTGTAGCTCTAGAAGCCAGCTCTCTAATTATGTCCCAGGTCCCCACAGTAACTATTGAAATACTTCTGAGAAGCATAGTGGTTTAAATAGGATTTTGATAGAATATAAGCTCTCTGAGAACAGGGCTTATTTTTCTGTTTTGTTTTATATATATTCAGCACCAAACATAGTGCCTGAACATAGCTTAATAGATAGTTATTGCTTGATCAGTTTTAATGGAAAGGACATTGGATTTAGAGTCAGGAAAAAAAAAGTTAAAATTCCACTTCTTTCACTTACTATCTATGTGATCTTGAGTGTGTGCATATATGTGTGTGCTGTCTTTTTCTAAAAATAACTCCCATTTTAATTTTTAGCAGAGTTCTCTCACCGCCCCTTCAAGCTGTTGCTAATGATCTCTGGGCTGGGCTGGGCTGGGCTGGGCTGGGCTGGGCTGGGTTGGGTTGCCCCATTTTAATTTTTAAGTAAAATCAAAGATCTGAAGATCGTGGATTTAGAAGTGGAAAATACCTTATATGTCATTCATCATTTTACAGAGGAAATAGATCTAGGGAGGTGAGATGACTTGTCACAGTCAGTAAAGAATCAGAATTCAAACCTAAATTTTCCAATTATAAAGTCAACACTCTTTCCAAAGCACCACCATGATCCCAGACTTCTTTGTATTTCACTTAAAATATTTAAAAATATATTAAGATAAAAAAGACCAGCCAAAACACAAAAACTAATAGATGCCCAGAATTGATTTTAGTCTCATCTCCTGGCTATGTTCAATGCTGGGAGAGCATTAAAGTAATCGATCAGATGATTCTTCTTTATCAGCAGGCAGTTGAATAATAATCCAGGCTACTTTATCTTCCTCCCCTTTCCTCCTCCTTTGCTCACATTTTAGCCACTGGGGTATCTGCTAGTGCCTCTCCTGGTGGATAGTCAAGGGCAAAGAGAGTTGAAAAAATGACTATCATATGTATGCTAACTTAGAGAATGTGTGCAAAAACAGATTAAAATATAAGATGAGGTTCAGGAGTCTTTGAGTTTCACCAAATATGGGATAAGAAGTAGCAATATCACAAGATGCATTATTCCATTGAGGAACCTAAAGACTCACTAGCCAGACTGTCACCCCCTCATAGCTTCACCTGAAGAGTGAGACAGCCACTCACATGTCTTATGAATACCTTATGAATAATAAGATAATTCACCAGTTCATGAGTTAGCTCTGAAGTGCTAATTAGCCTCATGCATGTTGAAGTTGAAGAAACCAGCAGATAATAGGCAAGATAGAGGTCAGAATGCTCCCCTATATACACTAATGGTCTTTTCAATCCCACTCCTTTCCTCCTCAAATGTCCTATCCAAATTGGTACTTGAAAACCTCCTTTGGGAGAATAAGGCAAAAATAAAAATGCAGACAGTGCCAAGAGAAGTAGGGAGAGAGCTTGCCTTAATGAATAAGTTCAAGTCAACAGGCCCAGGTGAACCATAGTAACAATCTAGGGCATTGAAAGGAATAGTCGATATGAGTATAAAGTCCTGCTAGTAATGTTCAAAAGACCATGAAGAGTCACAGGGCTCAAGAAAAGTAAAGGTTATTCTAATTTTTAAGAAGAAAAGACAATGAATGCTGTAAACTGAGGCCTGTGAGTTAGACTTGTGATTCCTGGGGGAAATGATTGCAAGTATTAGCAAAGTGATGGTTGGCAAACAACTAGAAAAGCACGCAGAGATCCCGAAGAATTAGCATGGCTTCATCAAGAACAGGCCCTAATAATTTGTCCTCATTTTCTTGTATATTTGGAGGGAATAGCAAGTTGTACATGGTAGATTTGCGGTTTCACTTTCAATCATCTTTTTCATTGTACTGTGTTAAAGAAATACTGTTCCAGGAATAGAAACTAATTTTTTTTAAGAGACATAGTTTTTTAAAAGGTCAGAGTCATCCATTGCATTCCAGGCTGTTACCAGTCATCTTGACTTTTATCTTGCCACTGGACTTCTATGATTTTGAAGGAAAAAGTGAGACTGACAATTTGGGCAATTCTGAATCACTTAAACCCAATTCAAATCAAGACATCATTCTCATAATGTTATTGGTTCTCTTCGAGAACAGAATGAACAACCATAACAACCAGACTGGTAGTTGCATGGAATCAAGTAGAGACTTTGGGAAATCAGGAAATTCTTGGTTCAGGTCCTCCCTCTGACACATGTTATATGACAATGGGTAAGTCCCTTCTCTTTTCAGTGCCAGGAAAATCTCCAAGACTATAAATTATAGAGCATGACTAATCTGCATTCAAAGTGGATGAACTCCCTTCACTCCTTTGAAGTTAGAAGTTCAAAACAAGACCACAACCCAAAAACACTGAACTGGCAGTTCAGGAGAAAGCCATATTTAGAGCTGGCTTACATTTCAGGTAAACATTTGACAGTCTCTCCTGCTAGTCTTGCAAACAAAATGGAGAGATCTGCCCAATAGGATAAGGAACTTGATTGGTGACTTAGGGAAGAGAGGAGTCAGAGTATCATTAGTCATTCAATGTCAATTTGAAAGGAAGTTGCTAGTGCAGTTCCTTGGGAATTTTAAACCTGTGTGCAACTGGATATTTTTATCAACAAACTTGATAAAGCCAAAGAGGTCTTACTAGTCAGATTTGAAAATGGTATCAAGCAAGTAGGAATAGCTACTATGTTAGATGACAGTCAGGATCTGAGAAGACTGACCAGCTGGGTTTAATATAATAAGACACAATTTAACAGGGGAAAAAACTAGTCTTACCTGGGTTTAAAGAAATAAACTTCACAAATATAAAAAAGCAAAGGGATAAGGAGGCCTACATCAACTTTTATGAAATGGATCCAGGAATTTTAGAAGATTTTTAAAGGATTAATGTGAGTCAATACTGCAATATAGCAGCCAAAAAAGAAAAAGTAATGCTATCTTGGGCTGCATTAAGAAATGAATTCTTTTAGAGAATAGGTTATTTTGGTTATAAATGCCAAAATTAACTATAAAGGACTTATGAAGAAAGATGATAACTGCATCCACTGAATGAACTAATAAATAGAATCATGTATAGAATAGTTATATATATATATATAATATATATATATATATATATATATATATATATACTTATTTGTGTCTAATGGTAGCCATCTCTAAGATAGGGGATGTGGGAAGGGAAGAAAAAGAACTTTACATGATAATTTTGGTGAATATGAAAGCAATAGCAAATTGTGCATAGCAGATTTACAATTTCACATGCAATCATCTTTTTCATTGTACTATATTATGGAAATATTTGTTTTATTACATAAATTAAAAATAAAATTTTAAAAAGAAATGATTTCCAAAAAAAAGTCAAAAAATGCAAGAAATGAAAATTATCTTTAAAAAGTCAAAAATACATCATCTAGAGGAGACATTAATGACCATCTAGTCCAGTGCTATCATTTAACAGATTAGGAAGCAAAGGCCCAAAGAGTTTAAATGATCTACTAAAGGAAACAAATATTATTGTAATCACAAGTCAACTACAAGTGCTTATATTGAGTCTGATTCTACATACTACATTTTAGGGAGATCATCAGTAAGGGGAAAAATGATAAATTAGAGATTGTCCCAAAGAAGGTAACCAGGATGGTAAAAAGGTTGTAAGAGGAGTGGTTGAAATAATCAGAAATATTTAACCTAGAGAACTTAAAGTCATGATAGCTATAATCCATTTTAAGGGATAACAAACAGAAGAACCATATATACTACACTAACTCACGGTATACCCTGAAACATACCTATAGACTGAGATAGTGAAGGATCAGAAGAGTTACTTCAGGATGAATATGGCCAGTCAAAATAATAACAATGATTGTGATACCTTCATAATACAGAATTCCAGTCCTGTCTCAGCCCTTCAGTTTCACAAGATAGGATGTGCCCAAATTTTGTCAGCAAATAGACAAGGCACTGTCACTGCCAGCTCCCTGGGTGAGCCTCAGACCTAGGCTGCCAACCTAGTGTGAAGGCTGTAGAATATCTTTCCCTTCTCTGGCCTGCAAAAACCTATTACTTTTCTTCCTGGATCCCATGCCTCCCTCATATACTCATTTATTTTTCTTATTTCAATGTTTTCTTTGGTTTGTTTAAGTATCCATTTTCATCAAACACATTCAGAAAGTTGGTTGCAATGAGGAAAAACTTCTGTTTTGCTATCATGTTACTTAGGGTTTCCATCTTTTTATTTCAAGTACTTTATCATTTCCACAAATTTTAGCAGTTATATTAATAACTATGGATAAATATTACTTTCCATCAGCTTACTTCCTAATCATACTTAGCTATAGGATCTGAGGGGTTTTTTTGTTTTGTTTTCAAGAACTTTATTGTCTCTATAAATTTTAGATGTTTCATTGATGAACTATGGAAAAAAATATCATTTTTAAACAGTGTACCTTCAGAATCCTGCTTAGTTTCCAGATTTTGATTCTTGTAGATATATCAATATATCTCCCTCCAGTCTTAACTTCCATTTTCAGGATTTGGCCTTTACTATTTTTAATTTTAATTTTGTTTTTACAACTTTTTTTAAATTCTGAAATAGTTGCCTCATTTAAGGTAGATGCACTAATAACTGAACACTGTACTTCTTTACACTGCACATTTATTATGGTAGAAAAATGCTGAAATGATTCCTGGGGTATTGTTGAAGCAACCACTTTTATCAAGCAAATTCATGAAATTTATTATGATGGAGGAAAACCTCTCTTTTACTATCATGTCACTTCAAGTTTCCATTTTAACAATATGCTTTCTATGGGGATTCAGAAAAGAATTGATTATTTTAGATTCCTTCAAACATTTTAATACCAGGTTCAGTTTATTCAGGTTGGAACTACAAGGTTGTATCTAAATGATTATATGGTGGTGGCAATGGCTTTATGGACAAACAGAACCTCTGTTTGCGTGTGTGTGTGTGTGTGTGTGTGTGTGTGTGTGTGTGTGTGTATGAGAGAGACAGACAGACAGACAGACACAGAAAGACAGATGGAGACAGAGAGACAGAGAGAGAGACAGAAAGAGAGAGAGAGATTTGGTCATTTTTTGAAGCTATTTAGTGAGGGGTAAGCAGTCATATCCTATGGATGTTTTAAGGGAATATTCTGCTGCATAGAGGGATGTTTAGAAGGGATTGGATGAGAAATTCTTTGAACTTCTCTTCATCCACCTCTGAGATTCCATGGCTTTGTAAAGCAAGTCCAGACTGTGGTTTCTTTATGATTATCACCATACCCCAGGGAATAACATGGTACCTCAAGATTCAATGATTATCAGAAAACTCTAGAACTATGAATTCCAGTATCATATCTACCATATCTTAGCTCAAACATTAACTCTTACTGCCTCAGTCTCCTCATCTGTAAAACAGAGGTGACAATACTAATTCTCCCTCCTAGGTTCACTGAGAAGTACAACCGATCATGATAATGATCTACTTCCCAGGATGAAGCAGCAGCCAACCTGAAGCATCATGAGAATCACTCCACAAGAGCCAATGTGACTGAAGGAGAAATCCACAGAACAGTGATGGGATTCTTCTGCCTCTCACTGTAAAATAGGCCAACACTGCACTTTCCAATACTTCCTAGCCCACGACATAAAGGGCACAAGGGGTGGGTGTTGAGGACATTTCATGTGTACAATACCGTAGCTGCCTGGGGGATTCTCCCGGACATGAGCTGGAAGAGAGTCTGCAGGGGATCGTTGAGAGCCAGTGAACTGATGAAGCTGAAAATAAACAAAAGGACTATAATCAATCCACTGTTTGGGATCACAGACCAAGCTGAGAAAACAATGGTTTCCATTCACCTCAGACATGAAAGAGGTCTTATGCTGCTTTTCAAGATGCTGCATTTATGAAAACACAAGCTTGTCTCTGAGTAAATCATGGGTCACGACTACAATAATAATAATAACATTGATGAGGATAATAATGTTAATAATGATCATAACAACAAAATAATAGCATTTGCCCAGCTAGCTATTTATTAACCTATTTAAGGTTAATAAACTACTTTATGTAGGTTATTTCATTTGATTTCCACAACAGCCACAAGAAATAGGTAATTATCTTCTTTTTTACCGATGAGAAAATTGTTCCCAGTTACATATTGTACCATATAAGGGAATTATCTGCCTGTGGATCAGTCCTGAGGGGAAATGACTCTTCTTTGTTGTTGAGACCTGAACCCTTATAATTCTCGAGTCATCCTATTTTATGCAACAAAGAAAGCCCTTCATCCTCTAAGCAGAAGGCTTAATAACCCACAGATTTCTTAAGTCATCAAACCCCAATTTGTTTTTTGTAAAAAAACCAGCTATTTTTCTTATCCTCTTCATCCTCTTCATCTTCCTTAGCCACCCATCAACCATTAATGGCATATCAGTTTTCTGAGCCAAATTCATAGACCCAATTATAGGGCTTTGGGTTGTTTTTTTTTCCCTTTCTCAATACAAACATAAAGTTGCCCAGGCTTATAATTCTATGCTCACAAGCACTTAATGACCATTATCAATAACCAAAGAGGCATGGAACAGGGACCAGAAATTATCCTACTGATGACAAACTGCAGAATATACTTAACAAGGATATAATAAGGTCTACAACTGATTTGAGATTTAAAGATATTCTGTGGGAGATATTTTTCACAATTCACTGGGTCCCATCAAAGAGCAATGGCCCAAAATAAAGAGCTGAAGCAGAGACAAGTCCTGCAAATGTGGGAGTGCTGAGATACTCATTGCTATTAGCCCCAGAGGGATTATTTCCCAGAACAGCAGCTCTTTTATAACATTATCCTGATCTTAAGAGTTTGAAACTCTAATGATGTCATTTTGAAATTTTTTACCACTACAAATTTTCTTGACGTTTTTGTTGTTGTTCAGCTCATTTTTTAGTCACATCTTTGTGACCACATATAGGGTTTTCTTAGCAAAGACACAAGAACAGCTTACCATTTTCTTCTTCAGTTTATCTTGTAAGGGAGAGCACTGAGGCAAACAGGGTTAAGTGACCTGTCCACAGTCACACAAATAGTGTCTGAGGTCAGATTTTAAACTAATGAAGATGAGTCTTCCTGACATCAGGTCTGGCATTATAACTACTATGCCACCAAGCTGTCCTTGACATAAATAAGGCAAAGCTACTCCTAGTCCCATATTACAGCTGGGGAAAGTGAAGTCCAGGGTAATAAAATGACTAGGCTAATTACCATGTAGAATAGCTTCCCCTGCTAGCATAATAAAGAAATATTACAAATAATCCTTTTCTATTCAGTCTTCCTCTGCACAAGAGACAAGATCAATTCATATAAACATTAAGTTGGCGTCAGAGATATCACCAAGGGAAGATAAATAATAAGCATGATCTTATAGACCAAATCCCCTATAAAAATATTACTAAGATGCTTTACTCTTTTCCTGGCAAGAAAGAGTCAGAATATTTGTAAGGAATGTGGGGGATGTTTGACTTCCACAAGTATGTAAGGGGAGAGTATTAGTTTACATTACAAAGACTAGAGTATGCCTGTGTTGGTGCCTATGGGCAGGTATGTAAGAGTAAGATAAAGGAATTGACCCCAAGTTGATCAAGACCTGAGATTAGAGCAGACCTACCCCATCTGGTTTCCAGTTGACCCAGGGTCTTGTCCTTTACAATTACCCCTGCTCAAGGAGGTTCATCCATATTACTGTTTACTTCCCTGTGCTCAGTGTATATTGACCAGGGCTGGGGGAGAAAGGAACCAGATGGGGTGAATGTATCGATTAGATTGGGCAATGATTGGCATGAAGGGAAGGAATTTTGCAAATTGCATATAAGATTGGACATTGTCCTAATTCGGGACCTTCTTTCATTAGGAGAGAGGGTCCTTCCTTGCAAAAAAAAAAAGAATTAATAAAAGCCATTTTAATCACTCTGGACATATCTATTATAATGAGCCTTTGATAGCAATATATAAGCAGGGTTTTCTGTGAATGGGCTTGTTGTGTCTGTATTTGAGAAATCTGCAAATGATGAATCTGTGTCTGGTTGACATTAAAGAAGAATATGAAATACCATGCACATTTTTATTTCTTAGAATCCTATAGTCTCACCCACATCACAACCCCCCAATCCTCTAATAGAAGTAGGGAAGATAACATGACTTGTGAGTAAATACAGCTTCCTACCTACCCGCTCATGACCCAGCTGTAGGTCCTCAGGTCCATCTTGCTGGACAAGAAGAGTGCATGGCCCCACAAATGGTTCTTCATGGCCCATTCCAGGGCTTCCTAAAATCAAGGATACATATGGGTCAATATCAATTTTCTTGATGAATCGCTATTGAAAAAACTCGATAAGACACTATTCCTCTCTGAGGTTTATTCACTAGATTCAGACTGAGGCAATTATCAGGTACAGTGGTTAGTGATGGGCAGTTCACTCATACAATGTTCATCCTTCATTTTCAAAAACAAATGACATCATGGGATAATGTTCTGACTTGTGTGTGGATTAGATTTAAGTGAGGCAGAATTGTAAGACTTAAAATCTAGAAGAACTGAATTTGAATCTTGCTTCAGATACTCCCTAACTGAATGATCCTGAGAAGTCATTTCCCTTCTCTATGCCTCAGCTTCCTGTCTGTAAAATAGGAATAATAATAATAACACATATTTGATAAGATTAGAGGGAGAATTAAATGAATCAATTTTCGTAAAAAGCTTTGTAAATCTTAAAGCTTTATATAAACGTTAGCTACTAGTTGTAGTAGAATAATTTATAAAGTCTTTTAGAAGTTCCCATATTGAAACTTCTGGTGCCAAGATGATGGAGTATGAAATGAATCCTCTGAAATCCTCCCAAGTTCCCTTCTAAAAACTAGAAACTACTTCAGAATTGATATAGGAATAAGAAAGCAGCTTAACATTCCAACAGGTCTGTCTCTTTGGAGTAGAAGGGTGCAAGATCCAAGAGAGGCAGCAGCAGCCAGACTCACGGCAGGGGGCCTGCAGCAAGGCCCCTATAAACTAGCAGCCACCTAAGCAAGTAAACAGTCTGTGCAATGCAGGATACAAAATAAATCCAAATAAATCATCAGCATTTCTATATGTTACCAACAAAGTCCAGCAGCAAAAGATAGAGAAATTCCATTTTTAAAAATTATACAGCACCAGTCCTGAACTCAAGAAGACCTGAGTTCAAATATGGTCTCAGACACTTAATAATTGCCTAGCTGTGTGACTTTGGGCAAGTCACTTAACCTCATTGCCTTGTAAAAAAATTATAGACAATTTAAGATACTTAGAAATGTACTTGCCAAGACAAACTCTAGAAATATATGAACTATAAGCAATTTTTATACAAGTAGGCAGATGTAAACAATTGGAAAATCTTCACTTCTTATTGATAGTATAAGCTAATATAATAAAAACAACTTAATTTATATATTCAATGCCATACCAACCAAACTATCAAAAAATTATTTTATAAATAATAAAAACAATAACAAAATTCATCTGGAAGAAGAAAAGTTCATGGATATCAATGAAATTAATGAAAAAATGCAAAAGAAGGTAGTCCAACCATATTATGTAGTTGTATCAAAACAATCTAGTGCTGACTAAGAAATAGAATGGTGGATCAAAGGAATAGAATAGGTATAAGTTTCATTATAGTAAATGATCATAGTCATCTAGTATATGATAAACCCAAAGATCCAAGCTTTTGGAACAAAAACTTCATTATTTGACAAAAACTGCTGGGAAAACCTGGGAAATAGTGTGGCAGAAACTAAATATAGACCAGCATCTCACACTGTACACCAAAATAAGGTCAAAATGGGCATGTGATTTATATATAATGATACCATTAACAAATTCAGAGAGCTTAAAATAGTTTATCTGTCAAAATTTACGGATAAGGGAAAATTTTAAGACAAGGAAGATAGAATATTACAAAGTATAAAATAGATGATTTTAATTATATAAAATTAAAAGGTTTTTGCCTAAACAAAATCAATGCAATCAAAATTAAAAGAAAAGCATAAAATGGGGGAAATTGAAACAAGCATCTCTAATAAGAGCTTCATTTCTCAAATCTATAGAGAATAAAATTTATAAAAATACAAGTCAATCTCCAATTTATAAATGGTCAGAGGATAAGAACAGACAAAAAAGAAAATATATATATATATATATATATATATATATATATATATATATATCAGACAAAGAAAGTTATCTATAGTCCTATGAAAAATAATCTAAAATTTCTCTTCTGATTAGAGAATTACAAATTAAAATAACTCTGAGGTACCACCTCACAGCTATCAGATTGGTTAATGTACAAAAAAAAGAAAATGTTGCATGTTGGAAGAGATGTAGGAAAAATGGGACACTAATATACTCTTTTGGGGGGGGGGGTTGCAAGGTAAATGGGGTTAAGTGGCTTGCCCAAGGCCACACAGCCAGATAATTATTAAGTGTTTGAGACCGGATTTGAACCCAGGTACTCCTGACTTCAGGGCCGGTGCTTTATCCACTGTGCCACCTAGCCACCCACTAATATACTCTTGATGGAGTTATGAACTAAATCAGTTGGTGTTATGAACTGATTCAGATGGAGTTATGAACTAATTCCAGTTATGAACTGAAGAGCAATTTGGAACTATTTCCAAATTGCTATAAAACTGTGCATGTCCACTGATCCAGAAATTTCACTGTTAAGGCTATATCCCAAAGACATTCCAAAAAAAAAAAAAAAGGATGGTGGGGGAAGGACCTATTTTACAAAGATATTTATAAAACTCTTTTTGTGGTAGTTAAGAATTGGAAATAAAAGGAATAGTTAATTAAACTGTGGTATGTGGTTATGATGGAACATTATTGTGCTATAAGAAATGATAAGCAGGATGATTTCAGAAAAACCTGGACTTATATGAACTGATACACGAACTAAGATTGATTGAATATAGTCTAAAGTATGCTATCTTTTCTTCCTTTTCTTTTAATCAAGTGAGTTTAAACAAAATGAGTAATATGGAAATGTTTTGCCCAATTGCACATGAATAATCTATATCTGATTGCTTACCATCTCAGGGAGTGGGTAGGAAGAGGAAGGAGGAAGAGAGGGATAAAATTTGGAACTCAGAAATTTAGATAAAAATGTTTTTTTTTAATTTGGACCAAAAAAATGTGTGTGAATTTTACAAAAAACAATTTTGACCTATGATTTTTAAATCACGATAATTTTTTTAAAACACGATTACAAAAAACAATTTTGACCTATGATTTTTAAATCACGATAATTTTTTAAAACACGATAATTTCTGTACAGTTAATCATTTTAATAATTCTGTTCCTCTCTTAAACCACAGCCTCTTGATTAAATGAACAGCAAGAAAGGCAGGGTTGATAAACCATTTGTGGTGGCAAGATGGAGTTCAAGTTTTCCAAAAAAATTGTTGTCTCTTGTGAGGAACGACAACCTACTGTTGTAAATGTCTAGATTTTTACATTTGTTTCCTAAGCAAATTAGCAGACACAGTGGCTGTTCTTAGGTAGCTGGTGATGTCTTGTTCAGTGGAAGTACTCTGCGAATAGCTGTAATGGGGACAGAAATAATCCCTCTCCTTGGAAATGTTGTAAATAATTTATTAGAGATGATTTCAGACATATTTGTTGTAGAAAAATGGACCAGTTAATAAAGAGAATCTAAGGGTTAAAAAAAAATTTGGACAAAAAATAAAAGCTATTTGATTCAGTAATATATTCCCCTTGAGGGTATGGTTTCAAAACTGTTTTTATTGTGTTTGCAGGACCTAGCACATAATAGGCAACAAATGCTTTATGATTGAATAAAATTTTAAAAAAAGAAGAATCTTACATATCAACATCAAAGATAAAGAAACTGTGTGGTACATAGTAGATACTTATTAATGCTTGTTCCTACTCCTTACTGTGCCTTCACCTCCACACATAAGCCAAAGAATTTTATATGCATTATATATATATATATATATATATATATATATATATATATATACTATAAATATAATTCTATTAGATCCTCACAACAGCCCTGGGAAGTAGATGTTTTGGGTATCACTTTTTCTCATTGTTAATTTTTTTAATTATCTTTTTTATTTCTTTTATTTATTTAATTTTAAATTATTATTCAATTTATTTTGAATTTTGAGTCCCAGATTTTCTTCCTTCCTTCTACTTCCACCCACACCCACTGAGAAAGCAAGCAATTTGTATTATCCTGTTTTTGTAAATGAGGAAATGGAAACAAGTAGAGATTCAGAGATTTGCTCAGAGTCACACAGCTAGTATGGCTGAATTTAAACTCAGGTCTTCTTGACTCCAGGTCTAGAACTCTATCCATTGCCCCACTCGATTATTTCTTCTACCAGTTTTCTCCTCCCCTTCCTCCACATCCCAAGAACCAAGAGACTATAAAACTATGGTTTTTAGGGGGCGGCTAGGTGGCGCAGTGAATAGAGCACTGGCCTTGGAGTCAGGAGTACCTGGGTTCAAATCCGACCTCAAACACTTAATAATTAACCTAGCCGTGTGGCCTTGGGCAAGCCACTTAACCCCATTGCCTTGAAAAAAAATCTAAAAAAAGAAAAACTATGGTTTTTAAACTCTAACTAGGGTAACCAGTCTTCAGATTTAGCCAAGTAAAACATTCTTGACCTTAGCAAAGGCCAAAACTATCTCAAGTCTAAGATGTGAAAAGTACAGGAGGAATTCCAGTGTGCTGTAACTTTAATCCCAATACGGATTTAACCTGCTCCTCAAACAAGCATACTGGAAACAGCATCCATGGGTCCAGGCCCACAGACACTGTGTTGATTTGTTAAATTAATAATGGATAAAGGCTAACTACTTTAACAGCTACCATCAAGGATGATATTCCTACCTCTCGAAAGCTAAATCAATCACACCAATGACTCCATAGAGAGCAAATATATCAAACTTGTCCTTAAAATGTAGACTCATTTAACAAATATTTATTGAACAATGCATTGTGTAAGGCACTGTGTTAGTACTACCCATTATTTCCTCAACACCAGGAAATTTGTCATTTGGGGACAATCATAAGCTAATGAGCTAATTCTACCTCCAGGTGAAAAGAAATTGATCATCCTAAACAACTCCCCATTTAATCCTTTCAGAGAAACAGAGAGATTAGAACAAGAGAGCAAGTCAGCCTCAGAATCAGGAAGAACTAGGCTTAAGTCCAGTTTCTGACAAATACTCTCTGTATCCCTAGGCAGGTCATTTAACCCCTCTCAAGTTAACCTCCCGCTGTCATAGGCACTCTTACAAGTTGCTGTTCTGTGGGAAAGGAAAGACGGGAGGGAGGGAGGAAGGAAGGAAGGAAGGAAGGAAGGAAGGAAGGAAGGAAGGAAGGAAGGAAGGAAGGAAGGAAGGAAGGAAGGAAGGAAGGAAGGAAGGAGGGAGGGAGGGAGGGAGGGAGGGAGGGAGGGAAGGAGGGAAGGAGGGAAGGAGAGAAGGAAGGAAGGAGGGAGGGAGGGAGGAAGGAAGGAAGGAAGGAGGGAGGGGAGGGAAGGAGGGAAGGAAGGAAGGAAGGAAGGAAGGAAGGAAGGAAGGAAGGAAGGAAGGAAGGAAGGAAGGAAGGAAGGAAGGAAGGGAACGAAGGAGGGAAGATGGGAAGGAGGAAAGACGGGAAGGAGGAAGGAAGGAAGGAAAGAAGGAAGGGAAGGAAGGAGGGAAGATGGGAAGGAGGAAAGACAGGAAGGAAGGGAGGGACTACCATGGAAAGAAACTGAGGGCTTGGCCTCTTAGGTTATCAATTTTACCCTGTGCTAGACCAAATTTGTCACCCTCTTATATGACTGGATTGATGCAGTCATTAGATTCCAACTCATATTACTACTGGAGGCAGCCCTTTAATATCTCCCTCTTTTTTTAATTTTTACTAAAGCTCTCTTTAGTTGTTGTTGTTCATTTATTTCAGTCATGTCTGGCTCTCCATGACTCCATTTAGGATTTTCTTGGCAAAAGATCCTAGAGTGGTTTGCAATTTCTTTCTCCAGTTCATTTTACAGAGGAGGAACTGAGGCAAACATGATTAAGGGACTTGTCCAGGGTCACAAAGCTATTAGTTCTCTGAGGCTAGGTATAAACTCAGAAAGATGACCCTGAGCATCAGATCTGGTATCTTATCCACTACACCACCTAGCAGCCCCCCACCATGTCTAGATTGCTTTAAAAATAAGACCTTTATGGAATTTAAGTATAAAATTAAAGATTACTTGCCTTCTTTCTTCCATAGAAGAGAAGTTTAGTGAACTTCTCGATAACCTGTTCTTGTGTCTCTACACTGGGTGGAATCTCCCCAGTGAGCAGGTTGGGTGTCCCAGAGCTCTGAACAGGCCAATCATCATCAGTCAAGTTGATCAAGTTAGCTACAGGCGCTTGTCTTTTATATTTCTCCAGTCTCTTGCAGTCTTGCATCAACAACTCAGCTACATCGGACCCCACCATTGACTTCACAAGAAAGAAAATAGATCATGAGCCCTATTAGTAAAGTTAGTCCTAATACTTAGTTCAGACTAAGAAAACAATGACATAGGGGGTGTACCCTTTTTATAAGCTCTATAAAATTATTTCTTCTACCTTCCTCTTTCACCCTGCCCAATAGC